>NW_019176076.1:857860-990360 GCF_002260705.1 Seriola dumerili
AGCCATTAGTTGAATCTTAAATGGGTTGGTGTTTTCATTTAAATTTTCTGGTCAGCAGCTGCCACAGATTTCACATTATGAGTCGTTTTCTGTAAATGGAACAGACATTAAATGCCACGAGTGTAGGTTACTAATAAGTAAAATACAAATCCCTCCATGTGGAAATTTTGTGTGGAATTCCCATTTTTCTAATATTCAGTGTCAAAAAACAAAAAAACAAACAAACAAACAAAAAAACCTCTTACAACTCAGGATTTGTAGATGTCAGCAACAAATGTGTTTTTTGTTCAGAGGTGGAGGACACAATAATAAAATGTATTTTATGAAAGCAAATTTACATTGATATTCTGGAGAAAATTTGAGAAATATTTTACCAATCAAACAAACAAAATTATTTCGTGAGCTAACGACACCATTATGGAAACAACAACCAACCTATTAGTCTTATTAAGTACATTTCATATTGTCAATTGTTGATAAAAAAAAAAAATCTAACCCATCTACTGTATGCCTTATTAATTCTAAAATTATAACGAGTCTGTTGAACAGGAGTTCGAGATTTAATGTACAATACCTTTTTAAAAATTACATTTATTTATTTTATTTTGTTTATATCGGTCTTAATGATAGATAGATAGAGAATAACCGAGTAACCTACACCAACCGGTGTAGGCCTTGTAACAAAACGCGCGAACTCGTCCACACAGCCACGCCCATTCGACCGCCACGGCTGCCGTAGCAACAACGACGGGCTGAAATAGCCTAGTGCTGTGGCTGAGGTTGGAAAGCAGCTGGTCCCGTCCATATTCCGATCTTAATAAACATTTATAACGCAGTCCGACCACTTAAAGAGCTGGAGGGACATAACATAAATCCGGGATGTGCTCCGTTGTCGGATGTGAGTCGTCGCGTCGCAGTGCGCAACGGTTCAAGTTACCGGAGGATCCAGAGAAGAGACTGGAGTGGGTTCAGTTTCTCGCCACAGCCAATAAGCAGCGTTTCAAAGAATCATCCTGGACTGATATCACTATTTGTAGTGAACATTTTAAAGATGACTGTTTTGTGTATCTGGCTCCCACTGGCTCGGTCCAGCTAACGCCTAGTGCTGTCCCATCACTGTGTCCCCAGCCGGAGTCAGACGAGCCTGAGCTAAATGTGGGGAGCCCAAAATGTGTGGTGAGTCTGCTGTGATGGCTCCAACTATTGGCTCCAACTCTGAAACGGATACAATAGTTTTCCCCTCACACATATCACAGCATAGTACTGCATAGCACTGACACATACTACATACAGGACAGAGTTCATTCAGTTTGAGTCAAAACACTGTTTTTATTTTTTTCAGCTGTAGTCAGTTGTTAATTAAATACAGACATACATGAAATTAAAACATGAGTATTAAGATTGCGACGTTTGGTAAATGTACAATAATTTTGCTTTCTCCCATATGTAAGTAGTTAGGTGTTAGGTGCGGGTCAAATGAAGTTCTTAATTTTTCCTCTAAAATTCGAAAATAAATAAGAGAAATGTGCAAGTACGTTAGCCATGTTTATTGTGAGTGTTTCCATACTGTATGTCTTTATATTCTTATTACCCAAACATTTCAGACACATTAGTAATGACGTTAAGTGTTACAGTTGGTATCGAACGTACAACAGGAAGCCCTGAATCACACTAATAAGCATTTTACAAACATATTAATACAACAAATGCTCAGTATGAAAGAGGAACAGGGCTACATTTTTTCATATGCACACTAATGGGGCCATTAACCAATCAGTTGGGAAGTATGCACACTGTGCAGTCAGTGCTCACATAAAGCTTCCATATATTTCTATCAAAATGTATGGTACTGTAACTGTTTTACTGTTGTTCACTTGTGACCTTGTGCTTTTGTTACTTTGTGCAGGAGCTTGTGGAAACCCAAGAAGTTGCTTCTCAGTGTTATCAACTTAAAACAGGTGATAATCCAACTTTCTTTTCTGAATCAGGACTGGCTTCAACTGGTTAAAGAATTATGTGTTATTTCAAATGAAATACAGTGAAACATTTTCTGATATGTTCTTTGTATTTAATTTGCAGCTGCTCAAGCAGGCCCTGTCCCAAGAGGTGTTTCATGTTCAACTGACATTACAGATACCTTTCTTCAGATGCAACCAAAAAATGTGAATATTGATATGATCAGAGAAAAGTAAGTTTTCTTTCATTTGTGCTTAACATTTTTGCTTTCTTTGCCTACTATTTACATCAAGTTGGTGTTTTAATTAAAAAAATGACTTTTCAGAGCTGCACTTCCTCAGACGAAGGGGAAGTATGTTGTAAATGAAAAAGGCCTGCTCCAGCTGTTGAGCACCAGGTGCCCTTTGTGTGGTTCTAAAGTAAAGGTGAAGAAAATTATCCATGGCATGCTCATCGTCTTGAACCAACAGTGCCTTCAGTGTGAGTACAGAAACCAGTGGAAAAGCCAGGTCAATGCCAGTGTCCCATCAGCTGAAGATCAACACCTGACAGGAGGCACAGAAGTAACTCCAGAGGTAGGACATCAGTAGTCAGATATACTGCACCATATCCAAACACACTGCTTTAGAGGTTGATTTACTCGTTGATAGCACTCTGCATCCAAGCTTTTTTTTCATTCAGTTGGATTTTTTTGGATTTTATAAACTGTTATGTTTTTTTCCCCCATACCCATTCTGTGTCATTGTATCACAGGCAGCGGCAACAGATGACTCGGGTGTCCCTGAGATTGTCGCTGTTATTGATGAGGAGAGTGATCCCATGAATGAAACAGAGGAATCAAGTGATCAGGGGGACATGGATTCAGATGACGATTGGAAGCCAGTGAGGGATTTGTTGCCGTCTAAAGTGCTACATAATGAATCTGGTGAGGAAACAGAAGATGACGAAGTAGAGGAAAATGACATTTATCCTCCACTTGCCCCCAAACACAGTCAGCTCTGCACAGAGTGTGGGAGGTTTTACAGTAAACGGTGGCCTCACACATGTGAGCACAAAGTAAAGCCCTATTCCTGCAATATCTGTGGCAAGAGATGTGTTAGTGAGGTTGCTCTAAATTCCCACAGCAGAGTCCACAATGAAAACTATGAGCATCCTTGCAAATACTGCAACATTACATTCAAAACAAAGGTGGATAAAATCACTCACCAGCAGATCCACCTAACTCAAGGAAAGCCCTATAAATGTCCTGACTGCTCAGAGACATTTGCCACAAATAAGGAACGCAGAACCCACCTGGAGGATCACAGAGGCCCCAAGCAGTTAAAGTGTCACATCTGTGGGATTGAATTCCTCTGGCCACTTTCTCTTCAGAGACACTTAGCTGTGCACACAGGTGTGAAGCCGTACAAGTGTTCGGTGTGCCAGCGTGGCTTCAACCAGGCGGGGCACCTCAAATCTCACATGCGTCTGCACACAGGGGAGAGGCCTTTCAAGTGTCAGCACTGTGACAAACGCTTCAATCACAACGTGAGCTTGAAGAGTCATGTCCAGCGTTACCACGCATCTGGGTGTGAACAGAAGAGAGAAAAGATAAATGAAAGGGCAAGTGACACTGGTGATGCTCAGGGTGATGGGAACAAACAAAGTGTTGACTCAGAGCTTGACAATTTAGAGGAAGAACAGAATGCAGAAGAGGAGGAGAAGGAGAGAAAATATAGAACTAAAAAGAATAGGAGAAGCACAGGCAGACCCATTGGAAGGCCTAAGAGCTATGCAGCAGACAACCTGGTTCTGGCAATTCAACTGGAAGGTCCAGATTCAAACACTAAGACTCGTAAACTGCAGGCGAAGAAGTTAAAGAGAACACAATACAGTGAAGAAGAAAGTGAGGATGAGCCGACCGACAGCGACATGACCATCTTTGATTCAATGGAGGAGGAAGGGGAGGAAAGCAAGAATGTGCTAAAGAACACAGCAAAATCAAGGGGAAGACCAAAACATTCTGACAGTGACTCGGATTTTAACCCAAAAGACTCAAAGAAAAAGAGGCACAGCAGCCAGATCAGTGGTAAGAGCTCAGGGAAGCGCAGGCGGAGACCAAGAAAAAATCTAGTGGTGTGAAGATTCTTAAAATGAACAGTCTAGTAATTAATTGGGTTTCTAGAGTGTGCGTTCATACACAACTAGACTTCCTAGAAAATGACATAACATGACAGAACATGTTCACTTAGGCCAGGGTCTTCATTAAATTTCATTGCCTTTTACTGTTAAGTAAAGATCAGAAGCTGATGCTTTGATTTCAAAATGCTTTTTAATCTTGTTCACTTTTGTGTGCACCATGGTTTCAGACTGGATAAAAGTAAACAGGACTGATGTGAAGTGCCTGTGTTCCTTTCTGCTGTGAATTTCCAGTGCTTTATCCTTCATAATACCGGTTGGCTGATGCATAAACTGACTGAAAGATGGTGACATGTGCTGCTAGGTGGAGAGGTAAATGTAGTTCCTCTGTACATCTATAAGGTCGTCTTTTGGGACGATATGTGTGTGAGCCATTTATCTTCAGAAGGGTTGGGTGTGGGTTTTAACATTTTTTGTGGCAGCAGGGCTGTAAAATGTTTCAGCTACTTTTGTAGTTACAAGCAGTTACATAAATAGCCACAAAGCCAAGCAGCTGTTAGAATAATATAATACATTACTTAATTGGTAATTATATAGCCCAAAGCTTAAAAGGGGTAGTTGGTGCATTTTCTGTGTTGGGGTGTGTGTGGCATTTTTGCCACACATATGCTTTTCGTTTAATTTACTCATGCTTCAAGGTATCTGTCTCTCAGATTTCTATCCAATACGACAGATGCGAATTGAATTTAGTTTTTGGTGTTCACACACTTGTCCAAATAAGTTACGTTAAGAGTAACATGAATTTCCAGCCACAGTGCCTCTCTACCCTGGATCCACAGTTTTTATGTTGCATGTCAAGTTCTAAGCATCCTCACTTTGCTTTTAGTGCCTAAAACTTCTGCGCTGTGATATATTGTTGTTAGATAGACACAGGGAAGTAGCTGTGTGAAGTTATTAGGTATTTATTATTTTATCCATTAAAGTAGTGACACACTAACAAAAGAGGAGTATATCAGCATGACAGATATTTATTTTTCAGGGTATTTTGCAGGGTACCTGCACATGTGGGATTGAGCCATATAAATATAAATATGATGCATATAATGGATGTTCCATGTGGAAAAGAGGATGGTAAAGCACTAATAAAAAAAAAAACATCAGAACTTTGGCAGAAAAGTGGAATTCGGACAGAAAAGGCAGAACATACTATAGACTAGTATCCTTAAAAGACAGAAGTAGAAGAGAGGAGGTAGTTTTATTTAGATTAAGGGTTGATCACACTGGTTTAAATAAGATACTGTTTCTATTGGGAAAAGTAAATTCACAAGTATGTGAACATTGTAGTATCACTGAAAATGCTGAATATGTAATGATGCCCTGTGTCGAATACAGTGTAACGAGGAAAGGTTGAGAGGTTCTGAAGAATAGGATTTGGAAGGGATATAATTCTTGGTTAACACCGGACTATATAATAGAATACACTTGTTTAATTTCATTATTATAAAGCAAAATAGATCCTGTTCTACATACTCCCGTGCGGTGGGTTGCGCTATGTACCTAAAATTAAAAACGCGAAGAAGAGGAAGAAGCAGCAGCAGTAGTAGTAGAGGAAGAACACCAACAACAACAAACCACGCGAACCTCGCCATGTAACCCCGTGGACAACCACTACCCGCCATCGTCGTAGCAGAAATGGCTCCTGACTATTGATACTAGGAAGGGGTACACATACTCCAGTCCCCGTAAACGTCGACAGTAACGCGGTCTGACCACCTAAAGTGCAGGAGGGATGTGCTCCGTCGTCGGATGTGATTCGTCGCGTCGCAGTGCGCAACGATTCAAGTTACCTGAGGACCCAGAGAGGAGACTGGAGTGGGTTCAGTTTCTCTTCGAAGTGAATGGACAACGACTTAAAGAATCGTGCTGGACTGATATCACCATTTGTAGTGAACACTTCACAGGTGACTGTTTTAGAAACCTGGGCGCGACTGGCACGGCCCAGCTGAAGCACGGTGTTGTCCCATCACTGTGTATCAAGTCAGAGCCAGACGAACTTGAGTCGGATCCGGAGAGCCTAAAATATGAGGTGAGTCTGCTTTTACCGGTGAAACCTGTAGCACTTTGTCCACAGAAAGACGCGCTTCGTATCACTTCAGACCTGCTACAAACTCGTGCGGTTGACAGTATATTTTCTTAATGGTTTGTTTGTTTTTCTGAATAAATCGGAGTTCATTCTCACTAGAGTGTAACACTGAAAAGTGCTTTCACTTGCTGTTATTTGCTGACAAATGGCGCAACTATTAGTAATTAAGCCAGAGACACAGGAGTAATATAATTGTCAAGTCGATTTAATGTTTTTCAATTTTGCAAGTAGACTTGTTGAATGGTTAGATATTTATAAGATTATCTATTAAAGTAATAACACAGTGACAAACCAGGGTTATATCAGTATGATAATTTAATTGGCAATTTATGTTTAATTTATTTTTCAAGAGTTTTGACCCCCCCCCCCCCCCCCCCCCTTCCAGTATTAAAGAGAGAAATAAAAAATCGCAGGTATCTTAGGTGTATAGGTATTTTCATACTTCCACATCACTAATTTATCCAACCAGAAACACCCATGTAGACTGACATGCTGATGTTACTTTGTCTAGGAGCCTGTGGGAACCCCACAAGTTGATTCTCATTGTGAACAACTTAAAGCATGTGATAGTCCATCTTCCTATTCTGAAGGATCAGGACTGGCATCAGTGGGTAAGAAACCTTAAATTGTGATGTGTTGAAAAATGAATTGGGAATGTGCTCAATATTTTCATGCGAGTTATAAATGTTAAATTTAATTTTCAGCTGTCCCAGTAAGTCCAGTGCCGAGCGATACTTCAGATGTTTTCATGTCTGATCATGGTCAGATTCTGCAAAAGATTGTGAATATTGATATGATCAGAGAAAAGTAAGTAAGACTAACTTATACTTATATTTTCATCACACCATGTTAGCTTTTTAAACCTGGATCTCAAATAATTTCAATTATATTTTGTTTTCAGAGCTGCACTTCTTCAGATGAAGGGGAAGTATGTTGTGAATGAAAAACGCTTGCTCCAGCTGTTGAGCACCAAATGCCCTTTGTGTGGTTCTAAAGTAAAGGTGCAGAAAATTATCCATGGCATACTCATCGTCTTGAACCAACAGTGCCTTCAGTGTGAATACAGAAACCAGTGGAAAAGCCAGGTCAATGCCAGTGTCCCACCAGCTGTATATCAAGACCCGACAGGAGGCACAGAAGTAACTCCAGAGGTAGGACATCACTAGTCAGATATACTGCACCATATCCAAACACACTGCTTTAGAGACTCATTTACTTTTTGTCATACTGTGTGTCCAAGAAAGCTTTAAAATGAAAGATATACAAAATCTACAATTTACAATATTTTGTCTGTATATTCATTTAAAACATCACATCATTTTTTTTGAATTCTAAATGTACTTGCAGTTATTTTCCGTGCTGGTTGTTATAGAATAAATAGTTACATTTCTGCACCCATTGCACCTCCTTGTTTGTTTGGCTGTGATATTCAAAACACCAACTGTGCTCTACAGATCTTAAAAAGGTTCAATTTTACCCATACCTATTCTTACCACTGTTTTTCTCACAGACAGCGTCTGAGGAGAGTGATCCCATGAATGAAACAGAGGAATCAAGTGATCAGGGGGACATGGATTCAGATGACGATTGGAAGCCAAGAGGGGATTTGTTGCCAAGTGGAGTGCTACATAATGAATCTGATGAGGAAACTGATGATGAAGATGATGAAGTAGATGAAAATGACATATATCCTTCACTCGCCCCCAAACACAGTCAGCTCTGCACAGAGTGTGGGAGGTTTTACAGTAAACGGTGGCCTCACACATGTGAGCACAAAGTAAAGCCCTATTCCTGCAATATCTGTGGCAAGAGATGTGTTAGTGAGGTTGCTCTAAATTCCCACAGCAGAGTCCACAATGAAAACTATGAGCATCCTTGCAAATACTGCAACATTACATTCAAAACAAAGGTGGATAAAATCACTCACCAGCAGATCCACCTAACTCAAGGAAAGCCCTATAAATGTCCTGACTGCTCAGAGACATTTGCCACAAATAAGGAACGCAGAACCCACTTGGAGGATCACAGAGGCCCCCAGGAATTAAAATGTCACATCTGTGGGATTGAATTCAACCGTTTACTTTCTATTCGGAGACACTTAATTGTCCACACAGGACTGAAGCCGTACAAGTGTTCGGTGTGCCAGCGTGGCTTCAACCAGGCGGGTCACCTCAAATCTCACATGCGTCTGCACACAGGGGAGAGGCCTTTCAAGTGTCAGCACTGTGACAAACGCTTCAATCACAACGTGAGCTTGAAGAGTCATGTCCAGCGTTACCACGCATCTGGGTGTGAACAGAAGAAGGGTAAAATAAACAAAACTGTAAGTGACACTGGTGATGCTCAAGGTGATGGGAACAAGAGAGGTGCGGACTCGGAACTCGACAATGTAGAGGGAGAAGATGATGCAGAAGAGGAGGTGCCTAGACCTAAAAAGAATAGGAGAAGCACAGGTAGGCCCATAGGAAGGCCTAAGAGAAATGCAGCAGGCAACTTTGTTCTGGCAGGAGAAATGCAAGACCCGGGTTCAAACAGTAAGACTAGAAAATCAAAGCAACAGAGGTTAAGGAGAACACAATGCAATGATGAAGAAAGTGAGGACGAGCCGTCCGAAAGCGACATGTCTTTTGACTCAAAAGAAGAGGAAGAGGAGAAGACTGAGAAAGTAACAAACAACAAAAGCAAATCAAGAAAAAAGCCAAACAATTCTGACAGTGATATTGATTTTGACGCTGAACACGCAAAGAAAAAGAGGTACAGCAGCCGGATCAGTGGCAAAAGCTCAAGGAAGCGCAGGGGAAGACCAAGAAAAAATCAAGTAGTTGAAGACACTTAGAGAGACATTGGGCATTTGTGAAGAGGAATACAGTTTAGTGACATACACAACTTTTTCCCATGATAAATTGGAACCATTAAGTATTATGAGAAACTAAACATGTTCTGTTAGGGCTGGGGTCTCTTAAAATTCATTTGCTTTTGCACTGTTAAGAGATATCATCATTTTACTTTACTTTTGTATCCCGTTAACTGATCAGACTGGGTACAAGTAGATTAAACTAGGCAGATTTGAACTGCCGGTGTTCTTTTGTGTTGTATATTTCCGATTCTTTTACTTCCATAATACGGGCACACACTGTATATGAATGTGTTAATTTTTGGAAGGAGCCACATCTCCTAGTGCCAAAAGTTAACTTGTACTGTACGCCTACAGTACCCTTCAGTATCTTTGTCTTCTGTGAAGGTACAATATGTGCAATTTTCAGAAGGATTGGTGTGTATTTTAACAATTTTGGGGAAACTGAAGCTGAATGTTACAGCTGTTTTTTGTAGTTCAGAGACAACAAGTTAACTGCAGTAACACTACAGCCAAGACAGCGCTTTGAGTGGAATGACGTGGTCCCCACTGTCAGTTTCTACATTATTCTGGATAGTTTAAAGGTGGATAATTTGAATTCACACAACTAATTCCTTTTGTACGCAAATACTTATTCCTTATTCCATAATGTGAAACATAAGGTGTCCAATATGATGTTCGACTTCCACAATAAACTTTTGAAAACTGAAGTGAATTTTGAATATTACCATATCCTAGACAAATGGCAACAGCCAGGCTATACAGTTAGTTTGGATTTTGTTTGTCTATGTTTCTTGATATCTCAGATTTCCATCTCAATATGAGTGAAAGGAAAAATAGATTGCTTTTCATTCACATCCACTTTATTGAGATGGATGTTAAAGGATGTGTTCACCGTTTTCCAAGGCTGATTGTAAACAATCAGGTGCTGAAACAGTTTCTGCTTGCTGTAGTCATTCCTCCTGTTCATACTAGCCATTAAGAAATCCCTTCCCATTGGGATTCCAGTGTAAGTAATAGGGGGCCGTCTCCCTCCTGTGCAAAAAAATTAATTAAACCGACTGTTACTTATTCACTTCATTTGAGCAACCCAGGGTGCAGGATCCTCCTATTAGTTTCAGATTAACTTTTTAATACATTTTTAAATGGAATGAGTACTGTGGATTGTCCCCTGTCACGTGCATTGAAAGCATTAGGAAGGAGTCTTTAAGTGGACAAAAAACGAAACCTGTTTAAATGTTCATATGGGATCCTCCCTATTGTTTTAGGGCAGACTTTAGGAACTGAACCTATCGTTTAGTGTGTGTAAAGGTGTAAAAGCTCAACAGACCCACCTGCTGGTGTCCTCTTCGACCTGCATGTCAATACTGTATCAGTGCATACCAGTGCATCTGCGTTAAGGCACAAGCCAGTTTATTACAGAGCTACACTTGTTTGGCGTCTCACTTTATCAAGTTAATAGGCGATTTATTACATATCAATGAGTCACGTAATGCTTTTACAATCATTGTACTGGGCTTTATGTTTCCTGACGAGTTTTGAGTTTGTCTGTTAAAAGTGCTTTAACTTTCAGAGTCTTCGTTGTCTAAAGATGGCGTTCCTGTACCTCGACAACCCGTGTGAAAGGTATGAAGAATCTTCTGAGTAAGTAATAACACCAAAACACAACAATTTCGTGTCAATTTCATGTATTTAATCGAAAGCCGGGATGCGCCTGACACCAAACCACGCGAACCCGGCCAAAGAGCCCCGCCCATCCCGTTACCACGACAGCCACCAGCAAAGATGGCTAGCTGCTAGCTTGTTACAGCTGCTGCCGACCCTGCACTCTGGCCTCCCGCCCTGTTACACTTCAACACTGTCCAACCACCTTTAAACCTGGAGGGACAAAACTTAAATCCGGGATGTGCTCCGTCGTCGGATGTGATTCGTCGCGTCGCAGTGCGCAACGGTTCAAGTTACCGGAGGACCCAGAGAGTAGACTGGAGTGGGTTCAGTTTCTCTTCGAAATCAATGGACAACGACTTAAAGAATCGTCCTGGACTGATATCACCATTTGTAGTGAACACTTCACAGATGACTGTTTTGACCTGGCTGCAACTGGCACGGTCCAGCTAAAGCCCAGTGCAGTCCCATCACTGTGTATCAAGTCAGAGCCAGACGAACCTCTGGAGAGCCCACAATCTGTGGTGAGTCTGCTGTGACAGCTGTGGTACCATCTGCTCCTCATCCCCCGTCCTGCCTCCTCAACACATCAGAGGATCACACACTCTACCTGTCAAACAAATCCAACTTTTCCAGCTGAATGGTTGGAGTTGTGAGCAGCACGCTGTTTATTTACAAAATATGTTTTCAGTGGCTCTTAATCTCAGTGAATAAGTAAATAATCAAGTGATCAATCATAAAGACAAGTCAATGCCAGAGTCCCGGTTTTCATTGTCAAGGTGTTTATCACATTGTGCAGTGACATACTAACAAGTTTCAATGTAGTCTAATACATGAGTTTCTGAGATCTTTATTCCATTTTCCATAGAATTAACATCACCCCACTGAGACACATCTGAGGCACGTTGAGAGTCATAGGCTATGATAACAACTATTTGTGTATTCACAATTAATCTTTTAAATGTAATGTATAACATAATCACAATGAAGTCAATACTGGAGCCTCAACAATTAGTCGATCCCCAACTGTTTTGATAATCGATTAATCATTTAGTTTTATGGTTCCATTTTCTCAAATATAAGAATTTTCTGCTTTTGTCTACACTATAGCAAATCTAATATTGTTGGGTTTTGGAGTGTTGGTCAGACAAAACCTTGTGCTCTTGGAAATTGTGATTCTGACACTGTGTAGGAGCAGGATAACACGATTATTCCAGAAAATAATTGGCAGATTAATCAATATTGAAAATAACTAAAATAATCAGCATCCCTTCACTTCCTTTCATACATCATAAAGCCTGCATGAAGTAAATCTTGTTCACATATTTTTATAGTCATAAACTGACTCATAGTGCATGTCCACATTTTGTGTGTCCTTCCGTGATCCTGCTGCTTGGACTGACAGGTGCTTAATGGCCAATTGACTTCTCCCTGTAGTGCTGCTGAGGTCACACACAGTATGATGAACATGTTTTATATCACTCGTGCCTAGTCTGTGAGACCGTGTCATCCCACTGCACACATTTACAGATTAATGAGACCATTCACAGTGCAGTTGTTCACTACACTCATTGTTCAGTCACTGCACACACACACACAGCTGTCATATATACTCATGGTACTTTAATGTGCTGTGGATGGAAACATCAATCAGTGACATTTATGGTGCAGTTAAGTGTTTTTTTTTTTTTTGGTGCTTTTGTGCAGGAGCCTGTGGAAACCACTGAAGTCGCATGTCAGTGTGATGACCTTGACACTTGTAACAGTCCAACTGCCTACTCTGAAAAGTCAAAACATACTTTAACAGGTAAGAAACGTTTCATACTGTGTTGTAATAGGATATTAAATGGTTACTTCATTTGTTAAACAGTTTCTTTACATGTGGATGCTGAACTTTATTTTGTGGGTTTCCAAGCAAGTCCGGTGCTGCCTCAAGCGTTGTGTTCACCTGGTGTTTCAGATGCTGTCACCACTGGACATGGCCAAAATGTACAAAAAGTTTTGAATACGGATTTGAACAAGGAAAAGTAAGTTACACTTTTACACAACATTTGTTCTTACATTGAAAAATCAGGTTAGCTTTTTAAACATGAAGCTCACAGGAGTTCATTTTAATTGTATTTTAGAGCTGCACTTCTGCAGATGGAAGGAAAGCACGTTGTGAATGAAAGCTGCCTGCTCCAGCTGTTTCGCCGCAAATGCCCGTCGTGTGGCTGCAAGCTTCGGATGGAGAAGGTCACCTGTGGGGTACTGATCATCTTGAACCAACAGTGTCTTCAGTGTGAGTACAGAAACCAGTGGAAAAGCCAGGTCAATGCCAGTGTCCCAACAGCTGCAGAAGTAACTCCAGAGACCCAAAAAGTAGGTGTATTTGATTACTCATATGAAATAAACAGTTCATTTAGAAAAGAGATTTTCAGACAAGTTTGACACTGTGCTTTTGTTTGGAAATACAATTACCATAATTCAACTTGTTTATCTTTCACAGGAATTGCCAACAAATGACAACCCCTGCAGTGCAGTCTCCTCTGAGATCGTTACTCTCAGTGATGAAGACAGCAATCCCTCAGATGATGGAGAGGACGGTGATGAAGGTGGGGTGAGTACAGACGGGGAGTGGAATCCAACGGAGGAGATTTTGCTGGCTGAGGAGCTCAGAAAGGAATCTGAGGAGGAAACCGAAGATGAAGGTGAAGAGGAAGACGATTTTGATTCCCCTGGTGGCCTCAAAATTAACGAGCTCTGCACAGAGTGTGGAAGCTTTTTCAATATTCTGAAGCCTCACACATGTGAGCACAAAATTAAGCCCTATCCCTGCAATATTTGTGGCAAAAGATGCGTCACTGAGACATCTCTAAAAACTCATAGCAAAATCCATGATGAAACGTATGAACATCCCTGCAAATACTGCCACGTTACCTTCAAGACAAGGGTGGACAAACTTAAACATGAGCAGATCCATCAGGATAGCAAAGATCCCTATAAATGCCCCGACTGTCCAGAGACATTTGCCACAAGTAAAGCGCGCAGCATCCACCTGTCAAACCACAGAGTGCCAAAGGAGTTCAAATGTGGAGTGTGCGGGATTGAGTTTAAGGATGTACATCATCTTCGTAGACATTCCGTTGTTCACACGGGTCTGAAGCCGTACAAGTGTTCGGTGTGCCAGCGTGGCTTCAACCAGACGAGCCATCTCAAATCTCACATGCGTCTGCACACAGGGGAGAGGCCTTTCAAGTGTCAGCACTGTGACAAACGCTTCAATCACAACGTGAGCTTGAAGAGTCATGTCCAGCGTTACCACGCATCCAATTCTGGGCGTGGACATAAGAAGGGTAAGATCAATGAAAGAGCAAGCCACACTGGTGATGCTGAGGACAGTGAGAGTAAGAGAGGAACAGACTCAGAGTTTGACAATGTAGAGGAAGAACAAGACACAGAAGAGGAGGTGCAGAAGGAGAGAATAGATTTGCCAAAAAGTAGAAAGAGGAGCACAGGCCGACCCAGAGGAAGGCCTAAGAGAGATATAGCGGGCAACTTGGTTCTGTCAGGGCAAAATAAAAACAGGCGCTCAAAGACTAAGACTTCAAAATCAAAGGTGCAGAAGTCCAAGACAACTGGTTCCAGCGATGAGGAGGGCGAGCGGTCGGACAGCAGCATATCCTTTGACTCGGAAGAGGAGGAAGAATCAGAAGAAGAAGAGGAGAAGCAGACAGCGAAGAAGAGCACAGGGAGATCTAGAGGAAGACCAAAAAACGACAGTGACTCTGATTTTCACCCAGAAGAGGACACAAAGAAAAAGAGGTACAGCAGTGACAACAGTGGTAAGAGCTCAGGGAAGCGCAGGGGGAGAGCAAGAAAGAAAGTAATGGTCTGACATTTCTTACAATTAACAGAGAAGAAAAAAAAATTTGGTGTGAGCAGATGTGATAAGAAAGGAGCAATAACGACTGGATGGCCACACAGAACTGGAACCCTGGAACAGTTAGGAATATGAGAAACAAAAATACACAGAAGTGTAAAATGTCATACATTTTTAGTGTTCTGAGATCATATTTACACTTATTTACACAGTTCATACAAAAAGCCCTTAATTCATTATGTCTTATGAAAATACGTTCAGTCCTTTTAGGAAGTGCTAAGAAAGTCAATGATTGTTCCAAATCAATGTGAAGCTAATGGAAGGAGTTATTTAGCTTGTCTTGGTGGCTTCCATCAACGACTGGGTGCATTGTAACACAGTGAATGTCAGTGTAAGGTAAGATAACTGCGAATTCCCTTTGGAAAATCTGGGTTAGATAATCACCAAATGTTGGAAAGAAGGATATTGCTGCTTTAAAATATGTATGTATCTATTCATGTGCAGTTTTGTAATAATAATGATGTCAGTTTCAAGCTAAAAATACATTTATACTCTTAAAAGTCCAGGCACTGTAGTATAGTCTTTTTTATATCTGTCACTCTTTTAGTCACTATGAAGCTGCATAATTATGTTGTGTGTCTTGTGTGTAAGGAAAGGAAAAGCATTCAGATAGAAAATCATTTGTTAAATGTTTTGTTTCATAATTCGATACTTCATAATTTTGATTGTTGGCTAGTAAATCAGACTCAGTCTATCTTAACGTTCTTGCCTTTGAACTGATAGACACAAGTGGTGCGTTTGATATTTCCACCTGATGTCTTCATAAAAATGTCAGTTCTCCTCCTCAGCCTGAGCTTCAGTGAAAACCGATGTGGCCTGTGAAAGAACTTTTTTAAGAAATGCAGTGGTTTTGCACGCTTTAGCTCAATAGGTACAAATTGATATCATTTACATCATGACTGAATTTTCCAAAGTATTTGGATTGATCTGCTTTCTTTCAGGAATCCACTGGCTTCACTTCACATCAGTATATTACCAAAATCAACTTTCAGAGACTCCAAAGTAGTTGTATATGCAGCAGGTTATCCGTCACAGTGAAGTAAAGTAGGCCGTAGTGCTGTCATGATCTGAAAATAACACGTTTATGAGTAGGGACTGTTTTGAAACTCACCCTCTTGGACAGTTTTAGGACAATCTGACGTTTGAGCGTTCATATTGTGATGTTGAACAGCAATGCAAGCAAATGCCCAAACTCACGGTATGCTTTTATGATGTCGGTGCTCGATCACAGTTTGTCTTCTGGATTTGATTTACCTGACAACAGAGGTCACCTTTGTTTTTTTTGACAGATCAAACCTCAGAGCTTCCCTGAATGCACCATTGAGGATGGCTCAGGGAGGGAATATTAAAACACAAGTGAATAAGAAAGTAAAACATGGGTTTATAAAGAAATAAGTGAATAAAAGGTTGGAGGGTTCTTCACTGTTTTGAATCACCTCTCCCAAGTCTCTGCTAGTTTACTGCCATACTAGACAGACACTAACTAGAAAATAGTTGCAACTAATATTAAATATATACAGTTTGGAGGTAACGGCATAAAAATTGCAAAATACATGACGTGGGCCTTCAAAGGTTTTCTGATTTTTTTACATAAAAAATAAAATATAAATGTGTGTGCCTGCCATTTTGAGTGTCATTTTTACCATATCCATTAGCTTATAGAGTTATGTAAAAAACAAACAAACAAAAAAATTAAGTTATTCGCATTTTTACTTAAATAATTAAATCAGACAGAATAGTCTGGCCAACTTCAGGAGAGATGTTGTGCATGTAGTATCTTGCCAAAGGAATAACGACGACCGAACAGTTTTCTTTACCTTGCAGTTTTTGGATTTAAACGTGCATGGGTGTATCTGGTTTCAGAGTTCCCACTTTGATCTAAACCCCTGAATGACTCACTGCCTGCTTACATGTTTATCCCCTCTTGCTCTCTGCCAGTGCTTAAGCTCGCTTCAAGGCCCATCAAGTTTTTCTGAGAGTTGGAGAAACTTCTTCGGCTTTGCTTTCTGGCAAAGAGTCAGCCTGTTGCTGGCTGAGCTCACGGCTGCTTAGTAGATTAGACACACTGGTGGTTGGCAGATCTACATGAGGCCTAACTATGTCTGGAAAACAGAAATGAAAGGAACTTCTTTGACTTTTAATGAGCTACAAACCCTGTCACTTATGGGATGTACTGATGTATGAGTGTACTGACATGTGAGGGCATGAGAAGCTCTCAATCAAATACTTGATGTTTGCAGTTTGTCTGGAGTACTAGCTTTCAACAGTACATTTGTAAAATCCACCGTTCAGCTGCATTAGCTTTTGATAAGAGCCAAATGAACAGGACAAAATGTGAAATGAGCTTCATATTTGTAGTCCAGATTTTGTCACATAGGCCTGCTGGGAAATTTGAGGAACAGTTAAACAGAATTAGTTTAACAAGACTTTAATTGTTTGATACATACTGAAATTAAACTCAGAGACTAACTCATACAAAGGAAACTGGTACAGCGTGTGTGATAGATTTGTCCTCCAAGTTATATATTTTACTCAGGTCCAGTGATCTGTTTAGAATGATTTTTATGAATCAGCTAACTTTGCACAGTGCGACTAAATAAAAGAGGGACACAATCAGGCTTTTTAAGTCAGCACACTCAGTCAAGAACTTTGTGATGGACATAATATCTTGGTGATGACCAATTTTTTAAAAGGATTAAGGAATACTAGTGCTGGAATGGAAAAAATGAAAACAAATTCAGTAAAATATCTGCTGTAGGTATTTAATTCAGATGAAATTCAGACCGATGAGAACAGAAAACATCTGTTTTTGTTCATTTTTGAACTCTTTTTGCAGTTTACTTTTCTGTGTTATTTAGTCTTTTAAGAGCTGGGTCAATTAGACAATTGACAGACAATGAATTAATTCAGTCATTTTTTCATGGTAAAATGAGAAAAATTCAGGTGACCCATTTTCTATGTCTGATCTAAATTGTTTTCTCTCCTGCGTTGAAAAGGTAAAAAAAAAAAAAAAAGTTCTTGCCAGGATAATCTGTCTGAAGTTCCTGATTTTTTTTTTCTTTGTGAATTTTTTCTGTGACAATAATAATTGTCAGGACTGAATGTTTGTTGTTGTGATACTCATTTCGGCCACAAGAGGCTGAAGTACCTATAGTCTTAATAGGACTATAAGTACTCCATATACTCCAGTAATTTCTCCATACACCACAAACACAAGTTACTGTGCATAGTGTGTCAAGTAACAGATTATCCTGGCAAGAACCTTTTTTTTTCACCTTTTCAACACAGAAGAGAAAACAGTTTAGATCAGACTATGCAAATGGATCACTAGAATTTTTTTCTCACTTGTCTCTCAGGGCTTCTGTAAACTGGATGATAACTGTCTTATCAATGAATAATCAAAATAATGCGTAGTTGCTGCTCAAGTTTTGCTGTGACCTCGTGCTCCTCCAATAAGGTGACACTAGTGTCCTGCTAGTCATGAGAAAACCACTAGATGTCCTCCTTGTGCCACGAACACTGACTGATCTTCAAGCAGTATAAAGTGGGATCGCAGCCATCCTTCCAACACACGTTCAGTTACTGTGGCAACTGTTACTTCTCTGGCAGTGCCTCAGCTTGTCTGTTGAGTGGGTCCAAATTGTGTTTTTTTTCTCCTTTCTCTTATCTTTTGCCTGTCTTCTTTTCCTCCTCTGCTCTTCCTCTCTCCTCCTCCTCTCCTCTTCCCTGGGACCCAGTGTATTTTCCTGGGAGAGAGCAGGTTTTTATCACATTATCTCTCCCACTCTGTTGGACTCTCTCCATACTTGACCTCCTGGTCATGCAGATATCCTATAGCCACCCCGGAAAGAGTATGGGTGTATTGAGAATTAAATAGGAGCTGAGACGCACATGATGTTTGCTGCTGGGGCTTGAAAAATTCTTGTATTTACTAACATTAGAAGCACGTCATTATACAAGTATTTCTTCTTCTTCTTGTTTCTATTTCTGTTTTTCCATAAGGCCATGACTATATACGTATTATTTTCTTCCTCTGTTTTCTGTCTTTTCATTCTGCTGTTTCTGTCCACTTGCGTAATGCCCTCCCTCACTCGGTGTGATGATTTGAAGCTGGTCTTTTTCAGATGTCAGTTAAATAATCTGAGCTGCTCTCTGTTGACAGAAGAGTAGATTGATGCTTTGAGGCCGACATGAGATGAAGAGTGGATCATGGAGAAAACAATTTTGGCATGAGCTGCTGCCATCAGTGTGAGGATAATATATATTTTTTGGCACTATAAATTCACCCACTAGGATTCTCGGATTCTGTTCATTTTCTTCCTCAGTGCATGTCAGATAGACAGGAACATTATGGGAAAGAAGTGTGGTAAAATAACTTGAGCTGAGATTAAGGAGTGCATAAACAAGCACACAGAGCCACAAGAAAACTCTTTTGCATTTATGGTTTTTGTATTTGCCTGAGAGATCAGATTTGAAAAGGTTTCCCACACGGGAACTCAGATGCCGACCAAATGTCATAAGCCAAACAGATTGTGGATCCACCTGGGCCAAATGACATTTTCTCACTTACCAATTCCCAGATAACATTACTTGCTTATTGAAATACACTTGGCCTTTGCACTGTTCTCCTTTTTTGTCTTCTGCGCTGTGTTTTATTATGAAGTGCATGACTCGTTTTCGGGAATCCTTTTTGTTTGGTTGAACTACTTGACTACCTCAAAAGTGATATCTAATAAATTGTGCCTAAAGCTAAAAACACTCGCACTTGAAATTACAAATAGGCTGAGGCAGGGAATGATTGCCTGTAATGATACTTGATTACAATTAATGTTGTCTTTTAAAGGAATAGGATAATAAGATTGATACCACGCTGACATCTGTCTGTTAAATATGAAGCTGGAGTCAGTTAGCTTAGCTAAGCTTAAAGGCTGGAAACAGGGGAAACGGTTAGCTTGGCTCTGTCCAAATTAAACAAAATTAATCTACCAGCACATCCGAAGGCCCACTAATTTACAAGTTATATGTGTGTTACCAGGGAATGATTGTCTGTTATGATATGTGGATTTTATTAACTTTGGACGGAGCCGGGCTAGCTGTTTCCCCCTGCTCCCAGTCTTTATGCTAAGCTAATCAGCTGCTGGCTGTAGATGCAAGAGTGGTATCAGTCTTTTCATCTAAATCACCATATTTCCCAAAAGCTGAGAATTTTCTGGAGGAATTATTCACATGAACTGTTTCAAGATCCCATGATATGAAAAAATGTGGTTCTGCTGTCTAACTGTCCAGGCTCTTGCAAAGATATTCCTCTGTGTATCTCTTTCTGTGTAAAGTTTCACTGCAGCAATTTTCATTGTCATTCATCGGTTCAGAATGGCCTCCTCTTCCGCTGACTCTGACAGAGAAGACAGAGTACTGTCATGTGGTATTTATCAATCACACAGTATTTGTATTCTGTTATTTATTGTAAACCTCCCCTCCTCCTTCCACCCCCTATCTGTGCAGAATTACCCCCATCAACAGTGCAATCACTCGTCTCCTGCTATCCAGCCTGGTTGAGTGGCAAGTATTAGTTTGCGCCCTCTACCACAGCGCGGCATCGTCAATCCAAAACAGCAGGGACTGAGTGGTGTGTCAAGGATGTCAGCAAGTTTTCTCCCTGAGTTGGGAGAAGTGTTAGATCTTATTCAGAGATGAGCATAAATTTGGTGATAGTGGGCCCCTGAAAAAATCCATACTGTTGTCAGTTTTGAATTTAAATCCACAGACGATACCAACACTTTTCGACTTTTCATATAGCATCTGTGCTTGTCAGATAGGTGTGTGCAACATCAATACAAATATGTAAATGTACATGCATGCATTTAGCAGCATTCGTTCAAAAGAGCACACCAACACTAACAGCTTCGCAAGAAGTTTTGATAGCTGACAGTGTTTGCTGCTAATTTCATTATTATCTAATCTATTCATGTCACTGAAATATTACATTTCGTAGCAGCAGTAGAGAGATTTACTCAGACAGATCCCGCTTTAAATGTTTCATATCAAGGCAACAGGCTGCATATTTAAAGTGCACATGGATGGCTGAACAGTTGATGTTTCTTTGGCTTGAAGTTTCCATTGTAAAACTAATGATACCTGACAGATAATATCAACACACAGGACCTCCAGCATATTGCATTCATTCAGCATTCCTCTGCCTGTTGATCTCCTTGGCACTAAGAAAAAAAAAAAAGCTGCATTAAGGATACTGAAAGAGTCACTTCGTGACATATTCATAATATAAAAACATTTAGCATTCAGTGGTTTGTATACTAATGCACCATAAGTGAAACAGAGAAAAAGAGACAGCATTAAATAAACCATTTGAGTTATAACTCCTGTTTAATACACTGCACTGAGGTGAATAATGACACTAAAGCTGCTGAGATATCTGTCATATAAACCACATTTTCCATGTCATATTATTTCAAGTGTGTCGGATCCTCATAACTATATTTACTTGCTGTTACTTGCTTCTTTGCACAGTTTGTAGTGCTATAAAATGTGAGAAATGCGTAACAAAATAGCTCAAATTTAACAAAAAAATATATTTTCGATCATTCCCCCGGCCCTCTTTACACTTCAACTTGATTATCACTGGAGAGAAACTTCCCTGGATAAGGGAAGCTAGACAGACAGACAGAGAGAGTATGGTTCTTGTTTGTGATCTGACATCTGCTTCCTGTTCCCCTCCCAACGCCGAGTTACAGTCATTTGAATCAAAAACTTTTTAATCAACCTTTTAAATGTTAATTACTCCGTTACTCACGAGCATACACGTGTAGAGCAGCAGTCTGTAGAAAATCAGAGGTGACAGAAACCCCCAAGTGACTGTGACACTGCCAGCTGGTGACAGAGACAGTTATCTGTACAAGGCTACTGTGTTCCTCCAAATCGACAGAGGCATGTTACCTTTCCACTTAGCTGCTGTGCACCAGAGTAATATATCCCTCCAGGATCCGTGTACATGCAGATGCAGACACTTGTCTGTTTGCAACTTTGTTTTGAAATATTAATAAACTAGACATATGCCAAGATACATATCTCATACTGAAAATATTACACACTGTCACATAGATGAAATGACCCAATGTCCCAGTCACTTGTGTCAGTTATTCAGTTATTTCACCACTTTGGTCCAAGCTGAAATATCTCAACGACAATTGGATGGACCGCCATGAAATTTTGTAGCATTGACACGAACTCTTTCATATAGCACAATCATCAGGCCAACATTGCAGTTTGTCCAATACCGCATACCTGCTAAACAAACACATTGATGATGAAAATGTTAAACACAATACCTGCCAAACAACAGCATGTTGGTACTCTGCTGTTAGCATTTAGCTCAGCGCTGTGCCTAAGTGTAGCCTCATAGAGCCGCAAGCATGTCTGTGGACTCGAAGTCTTGAAGCACCTTTGTTCTAAAACTATTACGTCTTTGCACCTTTTTATCTATCCATCGTTCCCCATCTCATGCTTTACCAGCCATGCAACGAGTGATTGGATGTAGTCGATTACTGGCTGCAGTGCTCTGAAGCAGCACGTGTTATTCAGATCAGGGCTTTGTGTGTGTGAGCGAGAGCGTGTGTGAGACCATCCGTGCTGCAGATGAGTTAGCGATTCAGAGGTCATGAGAAGGATACACCATGGGAATCATGAATATGTATTTTATTATTTTTTTTAAATCATTCGCTTTCAAAGAAAGGGTTGTCAGGCTAAATACCACCACTGAGTACAGATAACAGTGAAGAAAGTGGCGAGGTTATCTTTCCATCTCATTGCAGTCACTCAAATACACACTGTGAATGCTAAGCCCTGAAAATATAAAAGAAATTCAACTGCTGCTGTTATTCTGCCACTGATATTACCACTACTACATTCTTATTTTAATAACACAGGTCAACAGTATTTGGATATAAAGTAGTGTGATTGCTCTGAGCAAATGTTTGATGTAACTGTCACACATATTTTATATTGGATGGGTAAGAATAAGGCCTCTGTTGGAATAATATTATGGGTTAAAATTACCCATTTCCATTGCCTCCTAATGCCTTGAATGTTTGTAGACATTGTGAGCGATATGAAGGGCTTGAATATTATTTACTCTCGAATGACATTTCTTCAAGGTCCATGGCTCGTTTCTTCGGAATGAACCCACAGTGAAGTCATGGTGATGACCTTACAGAGCACATGCTGCTGCCTGACTGTGCAGAGAATGAACGAGAGGAATATGATGCATTGGGCACATTATGGTGACTGTAGCAGTGACTCTATCAACTTACAGTGCCATTAAACCAAGGACAAAGTGGACATCCTCCACAGTAAAGTCCATTCACAGATCATATAAAAGGATATATGGCGTGTGTAATGGTGTTTGATAAGCACTCTAAAATGATTATCATTGGCCCTTCCCGAGCATGTTGGCATTTCCAATGCATTGCACTCACGTGAACTTTTAATGTAGACCTGCATTTTGGTTTAAAAAGTAAGAATAAACTTAGAAAAGTTAAGTTAAAATAATTCATGATGCACTGCTACCCAAGTGAAAACAAGTACAGAGTTATGATGTAAATATTCTGATACTATATTTTACATACTGTATGAATTGCATATTGCAGAAATCCCTGTTTTATTCTCCCAGTTCTCTGTCTCCTTTACTGTTGCAGGTGATGTTTGTGCTTGAGTGTGTTGCATAAACAGCACACAGCTCTCAGTGGCATAAAATGATCTTAAAATCCCACCTGTTCTACTGTGAAAGAACTAGTTAAAGTAAACAAATAAACAATAAAGGCTTTTTGGCAAAATAATAATCTGTAAAGGTCCACTTAACGGACTTTTAAGTTTGGATATTTAACTTTAATAATTAATAATTATCTTTTTTTTTTGTCAAAGTAGTATTTCCATGGTCAAATGAAAGTGAACTTTCATGTTCAGTTTTTAAAATCACTATAAGTATTATATTTGAATAAATATCTTGTAAATATATTGATGAAATCACGTTAAGACTCCTGCAAAATGGTGCAGTTTTTGTGGAAGCTACTTAGTCACTGCCAACCTTGAAAAATGTGACAGCTAGCAATACATGTTATCACACTGGGCTTTTTCAAGTGTTGTACACAAAACGCCTTAGGACAGTGTCATATCTATACTTTCCACTTATCTCAACACAAGGTGAATTGGTTCAGAATTTTGCAAAGACATTCAGGAATATTCTGTAGCATCACCATGAGGTTGATTTGTCATTTTGAGCGAAATGTCTCGGCTATTAACTACTGAATGGAGTGGAATTGTATTTTATACAGGCATTTGTGTCGCCCTTAGGATACATTGTAATCGCGTTTGTGATTCCTGACTCTTCAGCTAAAGCCATGGTCAGGTCAAAATAAAATTTTCTCCAATACTTTGGTTTATATGACCAAATATCTGCCAAACTAATGACATTACCATCAGTCTTAAGTGAGAGTTAGCAAATGTTAGCATGCTAACACACTAAACTAAACTAAAGATGGTGAACTTGGTAAACATTATACCCACTAAACATCAGCATATGAGTATTATCGTTGTGAGCACATTGTGACTCGTAGCATATTAGCATGCTGTTGTTAGGGTTACCGCTAAGTACAGCCTCACAGACAACGGCAGCAAATGTTCAGCGATTTGGCAGAATTTGTTAGTCTCACACTAGGCTGACAAATTCTACATCCCACGGAACAATTGCTGCCATTATTACTATTACAGGGCATTGCTGCAATTTGTGACTGATCAATTCTGCACTTTAAGACTGGTAACTCTGCAATCCCACTGAACTATTGCTGCTTCTCACTTTGCTGCTATGATTACTATTGTTTCATATCAGGGCTTCGCTGCAATTTGGACCCACTTGGCCATCTTGTTTATCTTTTAGATTTTTACGGTCTTATTTTTATATATATTCATTTACTTAGTTTTATTTTAAGTAGTGTTTTGTTATTGCCATTACCTGAACCAGGACCTGAGTACCTCATTTTATTTCCTTTCCGGAACAACATGTTCAGGAATGATAAAAGCATCCTAATCCTTTTTCTTACAGAGCTGCTAGCATGGCTGTAGACTCTTTGTGTTGTTTACTATAAGTGGGCATTTCAGAGCTTATCGCCTCCACACCTCATTAGTAAAGATATAAATATGTAATGTCTAAGTAACACAATGTAAATGTGCTTGAATTTTAATTAAACAATATGCCTGTTAGAAACACTTATGATTAAATACACTGATGAGTGATGTAATGCGCAGCGACTCTTTGAAATGTGCTTACATATTGAATTGCTCACTTTGTTATACATGCGAGGATGCGCATCTAGCACTTCAGCTCTGAGGGACAATGTGCAAAATATTTCACATCAAATTTCGCACTCGTCATTATCTGTTGTGACAAACTTAAAGAAGGCACAGTGCCAGTAAATTACAGCACAACACAGACACAAAACTGAGCTCTAAGAGACAAAAACAAGCTGCTACATGCAGAGTTACAGCCCTACTCTAAGTAACTGACACTGCGTCAGAACCATGCTCAGTTGAGTGTGCTGTCCCATTTGGTGTATGAGTGTTGCATCAATTTCTCCAGCCTCAGATGTCATACTTGCAACACCCTGACACACAAATAAGAATCCAACTTCAGGCTGTAGAGGTGAGAGTAGAGGAGGAGGGATGTGGGACCATGTTTGAAAATAACTAAGAGGGAGGAGGGAGGACGGTGGGGGAGCAATGTTTGAAATTATAATTTAGCTCTCCCAACACATTGCTCCTTCTTGCCTGGAGCTCAGCTCAGTTTACTATTTGTTACTCTCTCTCTCTGTCTCTCTTATTACAGGGCTCTTATGATAAATCCTAAAGGTAAATCCCTATCTATTAAACCAGCCTCTAGAGTTCTCCACAAAACCCCATGCGTGTGAGTATAAGTCATGCTGATGGGGGCTGCTTGTGTGTGCACACTGTGTTTATACATGTGCATGAGCAGGTTCATGATATAGCTGTGCGTGTGTAATATCCAAGCCTGTTTTCATAGGTTATTTTCTCCTCACTATCACTAGAGGGTAGACATTTTTGATAAGTGGCATGCTTTTTTTTTTTGGAATTTCAGATTATGCACATTGTTGGGGGCGGAGTGAATGAGCCCTGACGAGTTGAAAACTACTCCTGGGGTTTTTTAACTGACAAAAAAAATGCTAAGTGGATTAAGGGTTTGTTATCGTGAAGGGGGAGAGAGCAAAATTAATACATTTTAAGATTCTGTTTGGATTCAGCTTTCCTATAAAGTCAGGTTGGAAAATAAAGTGGGTTCTAGCGTTCCTACATTTAAACCCTGTCTGACTGCAGCGCGTCCTACAGGAATATCTAAGATTTATGCTCAGCTGCTGCCTAAGGCAAAGAAGTATTAACTATATAGACTGTTGACGGTCACTCGGAGTGAAATGAAGGTTTTTCTGTAGAGGGAGGAAAGTGTAAGAGAGGAAGAATTGAAGGAGGGATAGAGACAGACAATGAGAGGGAGAAAAAGAGTATGAGCCTCATCTCCATTACATCCCATTATCTACCCCTTAGCAGAAGTTCCCCCCAGGAAACACGCAACACACACTTATGCACACACAAAAACAGATACCGCACTGTGGTGTCAGTGCTACTGGACGGGCAGCCGGACACCAAGATTGATGGGCTCCTTTCTAAATTCAAGGGAGGTGCCAGGGGCATTTAGGGCACACATATTCTCTCTGTATCTTTGTCGCATGCACACTCAGACTTTGCTCCAGCAGCTCCATTACCTTAATGGCGATACAGCTCTGAGGAGAGACGAGTACAGAGAGACAGTGAGGAGTGAGACAAAGAGAAGCATTTCTTTGCACAGTTAAGTGAGGAGAAGCAAGGTCAGTCCTTATCATGTTATTTCATGATCATTTGATTTGCTTTACAGAGTGTAATGGAGCCTATCACCATTTCAGGTCGCCCATGTATGTCCCTGACAAGTTGAACATGGAACTAATGTGACTCAAAGTGCACTTCATACTCATATAGCCATGGTGAGTGAGTATGTGCGTTCAGTCTGCTGCGGCCTGTAGATTTCCACTGCTGTCTGTGAGTTTAATAATGAAAAGACCGTGGCTTGAGAGTTGGATGAAATTAATTTCCTCTTGCTTGGTTTAACCCAAAGGTTTCCAACCCCTTTTTCTTTGCTTGTGACATCTTAATAAACAGCCATGTCTTTGAGCAGTTGACAGTTCAATCTTCCCTTTTTAGATGGAGCATTACACTCTACAGTTAGAAAAAAAATCAAGATTAAAATATAAATATGTATTTGTTTATGCAAAAAAAAAAAAAATCTTCTTTGCGGTCTCAACAACAATCATCTTGAGACCCCTTATTCATCATTGGTTCCCGACTATTTTGATTCATGACCTCTTAAAGTGAGGTGACGCATCATCTTTGTTTTTCATATTTCTGCCAGTTCAGCCACAGTATGATTTATTTGAATAATTCCTAAAGACACAAAAAGATTAAATTATCCAGTAATTCACAGTGAAGAAAGCCAAGATCAGAGAAACGCCTGAAAGACTAAATATAATTGCAAAATAGTGGTGCACATATTTGTTTCTGCTTTCTTATCCAGTTAATCATTTTATGATGCTCTTAGATTCATTTGACTACTCATTAGCTGGAAGCAGCTGGTTTAACTGAGCAGTTAAATGATGATGTAAATGGTTAATCAACATTTATTACTTTTCTTTATACTCTTAGGCACTTGTTGATATAAATATTCTAGTATGATTATGTTGGCATAGAAAAAAGTGAATTCTTAGGCCAGTGGTTTAACAAAATAAAAAGTATACATTTTGACAAACTTACAGTATATTGAATCATTTGAGTCATTTTTGTAGTTGGTTTGTAGGCATAGTATAGTATCAGATTTAATTTTGGCCATTTTCCCCCTTTTTTCATTAGGGTTGGTCAGGTTGGCATTCGTATCACTTAGAGAAAACTTGACATTTTCACCATCTATCCATTTTCGCCATGCATTTTGATTATAGTTCTTGCCTGTTCAGGTGTTACAAGTGACCCGGGGTGGTAGAGGAGGCATCGTCTTCACAGCAATTTGTATTTGTGTGTGCATTTTCTTCCTAAACACAATATGCGGATCTCTATATATTTTTTGGTACCAAATCAAAATTTATTTTTTTGAGATTTGTTGAGTTCTTCACAATCTTTCTATGTACATTATGGCAACTGCAGAAATACCCCCCTGGGGTACACATACCAAAGATTGGGAGCAGTGGTATAGTGGCATATAGTAAAGCAGCTCATTATCTCTTATGCCCTATGCTTTGGTGTCATCATTTAGGGGAGAGAAAGAAGTAAGAAAAGTGGTTAAACCTGAAGTTTAACCACTTTTCTTACTTCTTCAAGGTATCAGATGCATTTCAAACATTTCCTTCATCCCTTTTGTCCTTGGTGAAGACAGTTGTCACTAAAATGCCACTTCAGCTATTCAGCTGACACAAAATGATTTGACAGTGAGGCGGTTTTTATGTGCTGCAAAAACACACAAAAGTCAGTGCAGACTATAAAAAACTAAAAAAAAAAAAAAAAAACATCAGTCAGAAATCTTTGATGTGCCGGGGACATTTGGAGCAGATTTCTCTTTCTACAGGCCGCTGTTTGTTCTACAGGAAGTTCATTACTGTCCTATCAGCTACGTAACAGATCAATAGCTGTCTGGAATCACTTTCTCTGTGTGTGTGTGTGTTGTGTGTGTCTGAGCATGTATGCGTGACAGTGTGGATGTAGGCGAGCATGCCTGTGCGTGTCTGTTAGAGAGAGAGAGAGAGAGAGAGAGAAAGAGAAAGAGAGGGTATGTGCTTCAGTGTGAACGGCAAGACTTTCACCGTCACACCACTCAGAGCTGTCCTCGAGGCTCGAGATGGTTGGGAAAGAGGGACGGATGCAAGGATAGATGGACGGATGAATGACAGGAGGGAGGAGGGGGATTTGCTTTCGTGATCAGAGGTTTGACATCTGTAAATTTAATTAGAGCAGCGTGTGTGTGTGTGTGTGTGTGTGTGTGTGTGTGTGTGGGAGGGAGAGTGAGGGACGTTGCGTGCGTGTATTTTTGTGTCAGTGTGTGTTCCCCTTTCTGGCTGCCTGCAGGCATAGCACTGCCTCTGTCGATGGTTTGTCCTTCATCAGATGGCCCAAGGTTGACTAATTAGGACTGTGGCACAGGCACATTTCCTCTTTCCCTTTCTCTTCCTCTCCGCCTCACATCTACACATTTGTCTTCATTTTTATCTCTCTTCTGTCCCAGCTATTCTCCCTTTTTACCAATCTGCAGCATTTTTTTTCATCATATACTGTATAATGACAGTACTCACTCTTGATTACAGCATGTCATAATCCCAGCTGGACTATTAGGGGGCACTCTGAATATCTATAATAAAGCCTGCTGGCCACAGTCAGACACAGGCCTGTTATCTGGTATTTGGTACTATAAGCAAGGACTTTGAGTTTGAATTGTGCCCATAGCAGCCATTTGTAGAGTCTGTACACACGAGTGACAGAACAGTGTTTTGTGCCAGCATAAGCCATGCCAAGGTCCCTCTGTGGTAATTGGACAAGTCTAATAGAGTGAACTTGCACTCACATATTACACTCATTTCAGTTAATTTTCAAGTGACTGCATAAAAGGCAATATTATGGCTAATGGTTTAAATAACCTATAGAAGTCGTTTTCACAGTCATCATGACAGATGGAAACATGCATTTACAGAATCCATTCATGCTGGGAATAAGTGAGTTGTCACAGAGTCATCATATGAACGGAAAAATATCCACCTCTTCATCCATTTGAGTCAAGGTCTCAGTGGTAAGTAAGCCAGTAGTCTATTCCTTCAACAGTTTGTAATAGTATACCTAAGAGGGATGATTGATAAGTTTGTGGCCTAAGGTAGAAAGAGATGAGTTGTACAATTCTCGTTACATGTACGTGCAGTTCAACTCGTTGAGTGATTTATGCAGAAAGTTAATAACTTTTGATGTAGCCTATTTCTGTTTCGGGTAATTAAAAATTGCAAATCACCGGCCTTCCAGGCCGGGGGTCATCTACCAGACTCTCTCTGCCACATTTGAATTCAGCAGCCCACTTCTTCACCACGCTGTAAGAGGGGCACTCTCACACCATGTTGCCACTATGTCCTTGTGCACCTCCTTGGGTGATAAGCCCTTGAGACGACTGTGGTAGTGGACGACGGCAGAAAGGCAAACATTGTCCATTCTCGGACAGTGCTGACTTGCATTTTTTAATTACCAGAAACAGAAATACCACAAAAGTTATTAACTTCAAATTTTCTGCATTATTAATCAAAGAGTTGAGCTGCATGTGCACGTAATGAGAGCTGTGTAACTTATCTCCTTCTATCTTAGGCTGCAAACTTATCAATCACCTGTTGTATGACTGAGGTGTAGTTTGAAAAAAAAAAAAAAACCCCAGATGATGTACACAATTCTGTACTGAGCTGTGCTGATGATTATCTATCTATCTATCAATCTATCAATCTATCTATCTATCTATCTATCTATCTATCTATCTATCTATCTATCTATCTATCTATCTATCTATCTATCTATCTATCTATCTATCTATCTATGATATCCATCCATTGTGTCCAGCATCTGCACATCCAGACCAGTCCAACTTGGTTTGCAACTAGACAAATGCACTCAGGATGAAGCTTCACCAGGAGCCTGAACTGACCTTGCTCCTGTCAAGAGGTTTGACACTGAGGTTCTTACAGATAACTTTTATACTGTCAAGAGAGAACCCAGACACACAACCACACACTTGTTTTGGTTGATTTCACCCACATTTGAATTCTTTTATCTAAAATATGCGACCATATATGACAGATAGTTTAAATCCATTTCACTCTGACTCATGAATTGTTGAACTGTTGTTCATCTAAATGTGAAGGGGCAGTTTTTATTGGACAGACTCTAACAACCACATGAACCATACCAGATGAGTAAATATTACACAACTGCATCGAAACAACACAAAGACAGTGACATTTCCTATTCCACAGTGTACAGTCACTCAAAATCATTTTGTTGGTGTGGCTATGGCAACAAAACCTCAGTTTTCACTTCACAGTATGTGCTCTACCATGTGTGACACATGGAAGAAATGTCCACAGGAGTAGATCTTAGGCATTTTGTAATGGACTCCCAGATTGGCATGGTGGACACCTAGTGGCAGCCTCTGACACTTGTGTGTGGAAATCATCAGTGTCAGTTGCGTAATCCTTATTCAACATCATACCTTTGGTGACAGTATTCCCCAGCGGGGCAGAGGTCCTGACGTTCTGCATGACTCTGCTGCTCTTTGATGGCCTGCTGGAGAGAAACTTCAAACTCCAAGTACCTGAGTGGAAAAAGTGGAAAATCCTTCTTTGCAGCCCCAGAGTTGGTGGCGAGAGTGTCCTCAGTGGCCAGCAGCGGAAAATTGTCACCGGAAAAAAGAGAGTGTGCTCAATAGAGTTCAATATAAAATTGAGGAAATCTATACAAAGGTTTCTGGATTGCTAAAATTATTTTAGAATGAAATATTTCTTCAGCTAAACCGTCATGTTTATCAGGCAACTTATACTTCACATTCAGCTACGCATTAGAGACACGTTTGAAGTCAAAGTGTTGGGACAGCTATCTATATTGTCACACATCTAAAATTTACAGCTACACTTTTGGGTTTACAGCTTGTAGCCCTGCCACCAAATCAATCATTAATGTTTTAATAATTGTCTGCTATATAGCTGATTTTCCTGCTTTTGCATTTTCATTGAATCTCTGGATTTGGTTGTATCCTTCAGTTAATTTGATGTGTACTCCTTGAAATGATTGGAGGTGGCTGGGGCCTGGCTCTCACATGCTGCTTTTTGTAATATTTTACCGTGTTGCTCAAAGCGGTACGCCCTCAAATAACGCAGAACTTTAAGCCTTAATGAAATTTAATTGAGAGAGATACATAAGAATTCACCCCCCGTACAGTTGTCATGAAGGAGGAAATTAGTTATAGTGACCAAAACTGTAAAGTTGTACATTTTAACATGGAAGTCTATGGGGATTAACTTGCTTTTGGAGCCAGCCTTATGCGGCCATTCGAAGTTCAGTTTTTCATACCTCCGTGTTGGCTTTATTTTTCAGCCTCGGAAGTTGCCACTTGATTACAACCCATAGTTATGTTTCCTTGTTAGGTGACCCCTAGTGGTTGTAGTAATTTTGACAGGAGCAGAGCAGGAAGTTGGATGGACGGGAGTTGACAAAATACAGGACTCTAACACAGGAAACCCCTGTTCTTTTCCGGTCTGAGTCAACGTTGTTTCTTTTATCCATGACCGTTTCACAACCATGACCTTGTGTTTATTATTGCGACCATGACACCCGCCACTGATACAGGGCTACAGGTCGTATTGTTGTAACCATTCTGACAAATGTCTTGTACACCTGCTGCTGGTATTTTATGGGTCGTATCCAATGGTAGGAAATATCGACCACCATGGTTGTTTAAGTTGGATGACTGTGTATTTATGGTAGCTCTATGATGAACTGGCAACATATGTGAGGTTGTTTCTTTGCTTTGCACCCACTGTATCCTGGCATCGGTTGCAGCCCTGCAGCCCCTCATGTATTTTTAATAGGCATGTTTTAATTTCAAACAGCAGGTCTGCAGAGTACAGGATCAATGACAACTTCCACAGGCTTAAAGACAAATTGCAAAAAATATAATAATAATGTCTTGTTACAGTTGTAGGGGATAATGCTTGTGTGTGTGAGGAAGTCTGTGTGTCAGCTAGCTTATGTGCCTTGCTCAGACACTAATGCAAATCGCCACCTCAAGGGCAACATACAGTAGGAGGGCAGGGATATGTCATCACTGATAAAAGGCCTGTGCACGCACACGCACACACACACACACACGCGCATACAAACACACATTATCGCTGATGCCACCCAGCAGCCAAGTGTCCAAATTAATTACAGCCATCCCATGTGAGAACACAGTGGCTGGCACAGGCCTTGACTGCTGCTCCTCCCCTCTGCTCAACTCTTCCTCACTCCTCTTTTTCTCCTGGATAACACTTCACTTCCAGACTAAGTGTTGAACACATTTTTAATCACCACTTCACATCTGCTCTTCTGAAAATGACAGTTCTTAGGAATTCCTCCAAGTTTTAGCCTGTGACCTGTCATAAAGAGTGAAGACACACACCTTTCAGTGTTCACTGTTTTGATTCGGAGAGGTCTGATTCTTTCTGTTTCTGTTTCTACATTAATTTAAGTAAGAGCTACTTGTGTGATTTTAGCATGTTGCCATGAATGGACTCCTCCTCTCCTCTCCTCTCCTCTCCTCTCCTCTCCTCTTCTTATAACCATTATCATTATCAGCTTCTGCCTTCTCATCAAGGAGCTGGCTTTATGTGAGAAAACTGACAGTTATTATTGCAGAAAACTGTAACCTAAAATACTTGCTTCTATTAAGCACTGCTATAGCCTCACTTTGTCTGGCCTGAACATTAGTTTATGCTGACTAATATTAGCTGACTTTAGATTGACACCCTACTGTGTAACTGTCATTACTGAGGTAGTTACCATATGAGCTTTGAAATAAACACCTAATTAAAATACAGATCAATATTGTTGATATATTCCATTTTCAATAGTGCACATCAGTCAGTGTTACCTAACAACACCGTGATGCCATCTGAAGAACATTTTCTATTAACACAATGAGGAGATGTTCATTCATGTATCATGCAAGATTCATAAATATTGATACTGAACATATCAGTAAAATGTTCACTGAGAACTGAGATTTTATTTGTTTTCCAACAAAATATCAGATCTTGCAGCACAATATCCACATGTAGTGACCACAGCGTTATGAAACTCGCTGGTTATGTTCAGTCACTCAAAGCACTTGGTTAAAGTTTTTAAGACTGTGATCTAGTGTAATACAGAAAGGACTGTAGTGACTAGAGACATAATGATTTTTCCTAACATTTAAGAGGAACTATGATCTTTCCCTAACCTTAACCAAAGTGCTTTTCTTGCCTAAATCTGACCACAGAGGATCCAAAACTCCAGAATCTCCAGAGTCACAGTCATCCATCCATCCATCCATCCATCCATTCATCCATCCATCCATCCATCCATCCATTCATCCATCCATCCATGCTGTAAATAAATATATATATATAAATATAATGCTTCATTAATTTAATGTTGCCTCTGAACATAATCCAGACAAAGATTTTGTTCATCTTTTTGAAGATGTTATTCATCACATAATTGGGAAAACACTTTACATGCACACGTACAGCTGGCTGGAATCCATCTTGTTAAAAAGAGAAAAGACGACTGACCTTTGACAATAAAATGAGAGCTTGTCTATTTGTCTGTGATAGTTTATTTAACAGGGGCAATACAGACAAACATTGTTATAAGGGAGAAGCAAAGCAACAGATGTGATGTATGTAGGGGATAGCTGAAACTATTTTGCAGCCACCATCCCTTCTTGGGCTTTTGAATTATGAATTTGGTCAAAACAACTCTGTGTCCACACGTCTGAAATCTAGGTTCTTGCCAGGGTTTCAGACGTGTGAAAGATAATCCAGCTGAGCTTGTCCAGTTGTCCAGTGTTTGTCCAGTAAATTTTGATACTATGAGGGTACATGAGGCCAAACAGAGCTCACACATCCACACGGTCAGCCTCTGTTTAGTGGAAACAGCCCTCCGGCGTTACACTATGGCAGCTGAAATCCCTGCTGCTCACTTCAACACTGAGAGGAAACACAGCAGCACTGGAATCGGAGTGGCTGTTAAATTTCAGCTTCAGTTCAGGGCTCTCTGAGAACAGTTACAGTCTTAACTAAAGAAAAATATGTCTGACCATGCTGAAATGTTTAGAATATCCAGCAGTGACATTTCAGAATACTAAGATAGCAAATACTGAGTTTTCTATTTTCACTAATTATTGTGATTTTTATATTTCAGAAAAAGGACATCTGACAAGGACGACACATTTAATTTAGCATATTTTTGTAGCCTATAATTATTTCGTTCCTAAGAATATCCCAGCATAACTGTAGCCAGGTTAGATGCTCATTTGCATGTGCAAAGTTTTATATTACTGCTCACCATCTGTTACAGCCACTTTTCCTCACTTTGACTGCTGCTTACTTATCTGATTTCTGTAACAAGCAATAAAACCAGGTTTCCTATCAGGTTTGCACATCCTTGTGTGTATCTGCACTAATTACAGATGCAGACAAATTACTGCATTCTCAGGAGATGAATTTTCATTCAGCACTTCAGCAGAAATGCAAATCGTGTCAGGTTGGCTCAGTTCTGTTGTGAAGAGTGTACTGATTTCTCCAGTATTTGCACACTGTGAACGGAGCGTTGTCATTTTGCAGTGTTCAAAAGTATGTGATTTATGTGCGTGTGCGTGTGCGTGCGTGCATGCTTGTGTGTGTGTGGTTGAAGTTCAAATTGATTTCTCTTCAAGCTGCTCAGATATGAGTAGCTCTACCAAAATATTTTTTCTTCATCAAAAGGTGCCATGCTAATAATCAGACATCGTGATCTAAAAAATTGATTTTCATTCCTCATTATCTTTAGGCTTAAAGGAATAGTTCAATATTTTAGAAAATATGCTTATTTTTCTTATTTGCCAAGAGTTAGATGAGAAGATTGACACCACTCTTATGGCTTTGCGCCCTGTTTCTGTTGTTTGTGTTTTGTATGGCTCCTCTGTTTTCCAGTCCTTATGCTAAGCTAAGCTAACTTTATATAGCCTATATCATTGGACTGGCATCAATCTTCTCACTTATTTTTCTTGGCCAAAAAGCAAATAGGTCGACCAAGTGCTTCGAAAGGTCAAACCACAGTAGCAGACAGTCTTGAAGATGAATTTTTCTGTTTTGAAAATCACCAACTCAAAAATCTTTGATAATAAGCTAATAATCTTAGTTATAGATGACAAGAGCATGTCCCTAGAACGTATGCTTTCAGTTGTAAGCAAGCTTATTGTGTCGGTGCTCAGAGGTGAATCTCCTCAAAAACTTCCCTCAAAAGTCTCTGTGATCAGTTCTTACAACTCGACAGTGTGAGCTTCATGCGCAAAACATATTGCAGTTAACATTAACACTAGGGGGCAGTGTTGGATTTACAAAACCTGTAATGTAGAGGAAGTGAAAAAAGTAAAACTCTTGTTAAACTTGTCCGTCTAAAAAAATGAAATGCTCTGCCCGTGCGCTTTTGCTGTTGGTGCCCTTATTAATTCATAGTAGTGTGCTGGTCCAACCCCCGCTGCTCCTGGACATCCTTCTCTGCTCAACCAACCATCATCGCAGACACACATAATGGATAGCTGGGATTTTGGAGGTGTGCACACCAGGTCCCCCGTGAGTCAATGTGAGCCACATTTACTCAAACACCTCTTCTCTCTATCCATAGCTAAACCACATAAGCTTGTTTCAGCCCATGGGCCTCACTCGGTGTAACCACAATCATCAAACTTCATCTCTAAGAGTTGTTTTTTCCCTTCAGAGTTTGTGAACTGCCAAACCACCGAGCTGTCATTTTCAATTTTCTTTCACAAAAGTGATCTTTATTTGACACAACTGCAAATATTTTAATCACAAAGACACCTAGTTGCAGACTTTACCGTCAAATTATCTGCTCTAGCAGAAGATGTCAGACTGCATGTATTCATGAATATGTGTCTAATCTGCAGAAACCTGCTGCTTCTTCTTCACTGTCTTTTCCTGCACAGAAGCTCCACTTTATTCTGTGAAATGATATGCTAATCCTATTGGAACAGAGGTGTGTGTGTGTGTGTGTGTGTGTGTGTGTGTGCGCGCGCAAAAGTGTGCGTGCGTGCGTGCGTGCGTGTGTGTGTGTGCCTCCATGTTGACACTACTACATGCATGCTTGTCATTAGAGAATGTGTGTGTGTGTGTGTGTGTGTGTGTGTGTGCGCGCGCGTAAAAGTGTGCGTGCGTGCGTGCGTGTGTGTGTGTGCCTCCATGTTGACACTACTACATGCATGCTTGTCATTAGAGAATGTGTGTGTGTGTGTGTGAGAGAGAAAGAGAGAGAGAGGGAGAGCACATGTGGGTGGGAGTTAGTTTATATGCGAGATTGTCTGTTGAACTCAGTATGTGATAAATGGAAGGAAGTAATTGCCTAATAATGCTGAAGAAAAATGAAACAGTCTCTGCAGTAACATCGTGACACTGTTTCCCTCCACATTTTTCTTGAATACATTTCTGGGATGGTTCCACTTATTGCTGCTTTGTGTCTGAGAGGAAGCAGACGCCTTTGTATTAATGTGATTAAAAGTTTAGAGGCCGTTGATTCTTACCGTAGTCGTGTTAGTTTGTGGGTCAGTGCAGCACTATATAAGCTGATGCTGATCATCTGCTGTGATGACAGTCGTACTGAAATATTTTTCTTAATGAATTAATAAAAAAATAACTGCAAATGTCAGTATGTGGTTGTAGAGGAGCCTTTTTCCTTTTTCCTCCTGTTTGATAACTCTACAAAAACCAAATCTGTACCATCGTGTCACACCAACACGATCATTATTTCTGTTCACGACTTCTTTAACACTTCGAATTACTGTCTGCCAGTTTCCTCCCATTTCTGCCACATTTGTATTATGCTTTTAAAATCCTTGTATGCAGTTAAAAGCTGTAGTTTCAGGAATATTCTTGTAAAAGGAGAACTTCATTATTTCTCTATGCCTTTCATGATATCTTTCAACCAGTATGTTTTGTTCACATTCTGGGTCCCACAGTGTAAATATTAAAAGAAATATAATTGCAACATTTTTCCAAATGTTTCTGTCAAATGTATTTTTTTCTCATTTTTTCTGATCCCATTCAAACCCAATATAAATGTGTCGTAATCCTTCTTTTTACCACAAACTGGGCTTGCACACTTCACAGAAATATTGTTATTACACTAGATAAGGGATCGTTTAGTGTTGTATATGTTATATGTATGAACATATATTTACTTTACCAAAAAGAAGTTTTCAGTACAATATCTTACAGCATAATGTTTCATATGTTTGGGATAAATTAGAACCCAGAAAGAGTTGCTGATATTGAAACCTGGCATCAGTTCAAAATCAGGTTAATAAGGAATAGTCTAAGTCAAAATAGCAAGCTGATAAAACAATGTTAAGTATGTTTTTGAGCTGTTAAAGAGGACCTCCAGTATACCAGGATTCAACAAATGCTGTTTTTCTACCAGGCCGTCTGAGCATCATCGTGCTCCCTTATGTTAATACTGACAACCTTTTTAAAGCGCTGGGGAAAAAAAGGTCAAATTCAAACCTTGCTCTCTGACATTTTAATTTTCCAAACACATACAACTAACAGCATAAGTGATTTCTCTAGTGACTAGACACGCGTAAATGGACTAGAGTCTAGTCCATTTACGCGTGCCAGTACCAGGTACTGTGGTATTGTTCTTGCTGGCCCTCTGCTATTGGCACACATCAATGGAAAAGAGCTGTCCTTAATGTTACTATTAGTTGCAGCTGTTATTTTCCTGCTTTGACAAATGCCTCCCCCTCTCCCCCCCCATCACAGTGTTATGTCCCCTAATATCCCCTAATGCTCCTCTGTCGCTTCACATTTATAATTAACGTATTTTTTTTTAACCATGTTATTACACATTTTTGTATTCTCTGTTGAAATATAAGTTTGCTGTTTAAAGCATCCAACTTGAAGGAGCTAATTTGTAAGTTTGTCATGTTTGGCAGCAGAGAAAACGAACAAATAGCCCCTTTAAAGTGTATGGTTAATAGCTAATCAAGAGAATGGCATATCTGAAATATCAAAGCTCTCCGTTAACTTCCAGGGATATTCATTTATTTAATATATTAAATGGTATAGGTGTTTCTATCACCTTACGAATTACTGAACATTATCATAACATCCAATCCTATTGAGGGGATTAGGCTCATATCTGGGACTAAACCTTGGATTATTCTAAAGCATATTAGAGTGAGCCCCGTTTGATTTAATCTGGTTTTAAAGGTCACTTTAGTCTAGAATGTGGGGCCCTGTCAATTCAATTTTGAGATACCAGGCTCCCTCTGTCAGTTCTCATTATAACCATGTAGTTTATCCACAATCATAAAAGAGACTGCCCAGACAGATAAAATTTGTCTCCAAAATTTTGTTTGAAAACCAGATTTTCAGAATCATGTCATGTTTGTTAGGATCAAAACCAAAATATATTGTCTTCTTAACAATCAAACATATTGAGCAATCATCTCATTTGGAATCTTTCATTCCCTTTATTCTGGGTTTGGCCATGAGTCAATCACCCGCCTCCAGCTCATCCAAGATGCTGCACTGAGGCTTTTTATCTAATTACAGGATACAGGACACTTATTACACCCACAGATGCCTTCCGTCACTGTCTCACTAAGAGTTTTAGAAAATGTTTATGAAGTTTTTTGCTGATAACATTTAAGGCAATGCAGATTCTTTTAGTTTTTTTTTAACTCCCTCCTGCCAAATCCTTTAAATCCCTGTTTAAAACTTATTTTGTTTTGGCAGAACTATTCTCTTGTTTTTTTTTTTTTATTGTCAGTAATTTCTGATTAATATGCTCTGTCGTTATGTTGTTATTTACCATCATTTATTTAATCATTTATTTAATTTCAACATCAACATAATCACTACAATCATCACCCTCGTCGGTATCAAGAATAACAGCATCCATAACCCTCGTTTGAACCAGCAGATTTGAATATAAATCAGCCTGTCACAGTAAAGGCGGTCCTCTATTTCTGACAGCAGAGTACACATTAATGTGAAGAAAATACAGAATGTTTTTATTTGTAAGACACTTGACGCTGGCAGTGTCTTGGCTCTGAATCCATCTCTGTTCGCCTGGCCTTTGATGAGATTGGAAACTATTTGTTTTCATCATGTGCACGCAGAAGCACTTGTTTGCTGTCACCAGCGCTGCGAGCAAGCATTTGAAATCTCAAATCAAGCAAAGCAACAATAACAGCTGTTGTTTGGACAACTCTTCACTGCTCAGAAAACTGGAAATAAAAAAAAAATAAATAAAAAAATCTGCGTTTCATCAATCCTGCTGCATTATGGCTGTGACAGAGTAATGACAAATGACTTTAATACTTTCCTGTGTAAAAGTGATGAAAAATCTCTTCTCCGGTAAGAGGAACTGAGAAAGGAAAATGATCTCTTGTCATTTTGTAGTAAAAATAACAAGTGAAAGGAATTTGGAAGTTGCATATTTTTGTCGCTTCCAATTAAACCATACCAGTATCAGGATATAGCACCCTCTTTTTTGACCTATTTTGTTCTGCTCTTTGTAAAATGTAGTTGCAGGTGTTCATTTTTTGTGCTCAAGCCTCCTGACAATAGAGACTGCAATGTTCTGTACTTGGACACCACTAAACAAGTTACTGTATTGAAAGACAAAGTGCTGTAATCTCCTCTGGGGTTACTGAGAGCCTTTAATTATTCATAGATTAATAGACTGTAAAAATGTGTGTGTCCCTAGATGGCCACTTTATGTCCTATAACTCTAACTAGCTATTTTTCTTCAGCTGTGCACTGGAAAATAGTCTCTTGAAGAGAGTGGGTATTTTCATCAGAGGGGTTTATTCACTCTGCCATTAATGTTTATTAGACATTTACATTAATATTTATGATACGGCATTTATATCGACAGGGGAAGTGGACACGACTGAAGACGGCCTGAAACAAGCTCTTACAGAAACAGTATTAAGAGGTTCAAATACAGACTCCTGAGCACAGAGTTCAGAGGAAGAAGCAAAGGGCAAGTTCTATCTTGGAAATCTCTTTAAAGTTCTTCTCCAGACACAGTTTTAAACTGTGTGAAAATACTCTGCTATGATTAATATTTAGTTTAACATGGTTCTCTCACATAAAAAAGTGTTTTGATCAGGCCTTGTGACCTGCCTTCCACCGCTGCTTGCGCTAGGTTGACATGTGAAAGAGCAGAGCATATCAAGATGGTTAGTGGAGGAAACATTAGAGAGAGTCAGCCATCGGTGACTAGAAGACCTATCAGAATGGTAAACATAGTTAATTGTTGATGTTGTTTGTTAGCTTGTAACAGGCAATGGCTGACACAGTGTTAGTGGCTGTGCTAATGCCAATTCTTGCTCTCTGCACTGACAAGGTTTGTGACTGGTGAAAGAGCAGAGTGTATTAAGATGGTCGGCTTTCAAGGAAACATTGGAGAGACTCAGCCACATGTTTGAGCCTCAGTCACACTCAGACTCAGGTGAAAAGTCTGTTCTGACCAAATTCAGCAACGAGCAGATGCATCAGAACGGTAAGTGCACTTAGCGTCTTTTATTAGTTTATGTTGTTTCTTAGCTTGTAAGTGGCAGTGGCTGATAAAGTACTAGTGGTTGTGCTAATGCAAACTCTTGCTCTCTGTACTGGGAAGGTTTCCGGATTATTTTCCCTGCAAGTAAACAGGATTGGTTCCTTAGTTATATGATGTATGCATCCCTGCCTGTCTTTTATGAGACTGTCATTGGTTCACTGCAGTTCAAAGGCGGGAATATGCAGTCATGGTGTTGACTGCTTATTTTGCTCATGATATGTCTTGTGGACATGTTAACAAGGTTAAAGAGAATCACCTTTTTAAAGATGGTTATAAATGAAGTTAAATAGCGCTTCTTTGGTAACAAGTGATATTTCATGTGTGGCTGGTGCACGGATCTGAGAAAGTTGCAGTGGTCCCTTGTAAGGACAACAATCCCTACAAATTGTTCATTTTCAGATTTCCATCTAACTGTCAAACAACAGATTTGGAAAACAACTCTTATCTGATGTGGCCCTGTGATATTTCTTTTTGTCAGTGCCTTCCAAAACAACAACAACAACAGCCACTGCTAACACATTAATGATGGTGTGGTTAGGTTAAAGGAAATTTAGATGAGACGACTGATACCACGCTCGTGTCTCTCTGTTCAATAGTTCCAGCAGCTGATTCGACTATTTTAGCATAAATGCTATAAAGAGTGGGAAACAGCTAGCCTGGCTCTACCAGCAGCTCTGAGGCTCATTAACTAACACCTAGTATCTTGTTCATTTAATCCTTTCAAAAACCGAAGTAGAACAAGACCACAGGCGGATTTTGCTGCTTTTGCACACCAGGCTAGCTGTTTCCATCCTGTTTCTGAAGCTAAGCTAGCCAGTGTAATACATACTGCACAGGCATGAGATTTATATTGACCTAACTTTCAGCATGAAAGTGAATAAGCGTATTCCCTGTAAGGCACAAGACTACTTGGATAAGATTAAGAGATTAAAAGAAAACAACATTGACTGCTGGTGGAAGGTGAGATGTGAAAAGTTCTTTTCCCTTTTCTTTCTTCTCCAAGAAAGTGGAGCACATCACACCAGCCTTTAAATCACTACTTTGGCTTCCTGTTTGTCAAATGATAGCTTTTAAAATCCTACCACTTGTCCATAAAACCCTAAATGGTCTCGGGCTGAAATACATTCCTGATTTACTTTTAACACTACGACGCATCCAGACCCCCCAGGTCACCTGGGACAGGTTTACTCAGTGTTCCCATAATCAAAACCAAGCAAGGTGTGTAGCAGCTTTAGTTCCTACGCTCCCCACCTGTGGAGCAAGATTCCTGCTAAGACTGTCAGCTCACCTATATCAGTGCTTAAAACATTATTGTTTGCTGGGGCTTACCAATAAGTTAGAAATGTAACCTCTCTTTTAATCTTTAACTATTGATTTTCTTGTTATTGCTTTTGTTTTTATTGGGGGTTTTTTTGTTTTGTTTTTTTGCTGTGCTGTAAAGCACTTTGAATTGCCTTGTGTCTGAATGGTGCTACATAAAATTGCCTTGCATTTTCAAACCCTTTGTAAACCTCAAAAAATTTGAAGACCACCAGCAGACATAGGTCAACATTAACATGCATCATTTCAGACAACAAACACTCAATGTGTTTGTTTTTCTAGTGGGGAAAGTCTCTGCCGGGATGTTTAATTGAACAACACGTCTGCCGTTATATCACATTTGGGTTTCCACCTTTTTAAAAATGAATGTTAATCTCTACAACAGATATTGCTGAAATAACGAAATAAAGATTACTATTCTAGATGGATGCTCTGAATAGAAATGCACATTTTCCTGATGCAGATGTTGTAATTCTTGTCATCATTACAGGGATCATTATGGCATGCCAGCTAATGCAGAAATCCTCCACGCATACTAATCCACTACATCACCACACAGTGTGCTCTCAAAGTAAACAACAGGTGCTGATGAGCAAATAAAAGCTTATATTAGGGACCACGATGGACGACCTTTGGATTTAACCATCAAGACACATTTAAAAAAGGAACTAGGATGAGAGGAGTCGCCAGCTTCTGCTTCACTTTCCAGATCTTCAGTATCCACAAACCATCTATAGCATTGTCTCTGTGTGTAGTGTGGGAAAGGGCATTTTTCATGAAGCAGTAAGGGATTTCTTCAGTTAGCAAAAGGAAGAGTTTTCTATTCCTCTGGCTTAGCTTTGTGTATCATATGAATTCTTCTCTGGACTAAGTCATTTCTCGGCCTTTATGATACCTGTAGCGGGAGCTCCAAGGAGACAGCAAGCATCTTTTTTCTTTTTTTTTTTTCTCCTGCGGACTAAAATGAAATCCAATTATTTTCTGTGAGCTCGCTCCTCTGGCACATCACTAAGCTGCTCAGACAAGCATTCATGTTGCTCTTGAGTCTTTTCCTCTCCAATATGTTTTTTTTTTTAATATTCTCTCTTTCCCTCTCACTTTCACACACACAACACACACACACACACACACACACACACACACACACACACACACAAACACACACACACACACACACACACAACACACTCACAGTACACATCTACAGACTCTGGGGTTGTGTTCAACAGACTTTACTGATCAAATCACTCCTCACCCAGGAAGGATGTGATCAGTTTCAGCGGAGAGAGAGAGAGAGAGAGAGAGAGAGAGAGAGAGAGAGAGAGAGAGAGAGAGAGGAAATTTTGAAAATGATGTGATTTTCTCAGAAACTTTTGGATTTAAAGGTTCTATCCTGCACAAAGTGTACTGCAGACGTTCAGAACGTGTCCATGTTACAACCGTGTATTTTTGGTTGTTGTTTCTTTTTCATTTACTTGCACATAGCCACCTCCTGCTTCCACCTCCTGCTTCCACCTCCTGTCCTCTCCTTGCTCCATTATTTTTCTCTCTCTTCTTGTTTTCTCCTCACTTCTCTTTTCCTCTTCTCAGTATCATTTTTTTCCTTTCCTCTTCTGTTCTTTTCTACCTTTATTAATAACTACTTTTACTTTAATTCCTCCTCAATTTCTCTTCATTCCCCCGACCTTCCCTGCGTTCATCATTTTGCACTTGAACTAATTTAGCTCATTTTATCAGACTACAGATGCTAAACTAGAGGGATATAATTACAACTTCTGTCAATGGAGCGCACAAATAAATAAAGTGCTGGTACTTTGAATCATTACATGAAGGCAGATAAAATGCATATATGCTTTAAAGATAGCACATGTAGCCTATGTAAATAATTTTGTAACTCATCGCTTTACCTCCTGACTAGTAACAGGGGAAATTAATTTGCAGGGACGTCTCTTGTCGTGCAGAATACACAATTGGTTCAATTTGTCTCTTGCGTTGTCTGTAGTTACAGCAAACACAAAAGTCCACAGCTAAATATCTGCACCATAACCGAATTTTAATTTGTTCAATATTTTTCATAATCAAATACTGACACAATTAATGACTTTCCCATTAGCTTCATATGCACTTTGTGTTTAGAGCTGATTACGATATATTAGTGTTGACTCTTTTGGATATAGATTCCCTACATTAGGCTGCACGTACACAAACTTTTCCCAAACACAATATTACTCACTGGTTAATTTGCCATGGTAGTTTGGTCAGTGGTCAGAATCTACCTTTCAATAGACCATAAAGGTGCTTTATCTCCTCTCACTAACTCCTGAATATTAGTTTTAGAAATGTAAAATATTTGTCTTTTCTTTCTACTTTTATACTTGCGTGCACTCAGGTTTATCTACTGTAAAGTCAACATTTTCAGCAATTCTGCCTCCTCTGCACGTCGACCTGAGCTCAGAGCTAACAGCTGAATGTCAGCAGGTCACCCTGTACGCCTGCTCTGCTGCCTCTGAAATGTAAAGGCTGATATTGATCTCCTGAGATTCTATGGGGAATGAAATATTTTGTGGTCTCATGATGATATTCACATTTCTTTTTCACACTGAACCAGACTGTCTGTGCTGGTGAAAAAATAATGTAAGGTTAAAAATGGCAGTGAGGCACAGCTAAAGTGCACAACCTTGGAGAGGAGAATGAAATATCAAATGAGGAAGTTAACATTTAGCTTTTATTATTTGAGTTTTCTGATGCTTTAGTTTTAATTGTAGTTTACTTTTAGGCTTATTTAACCATGCCCCATGGTTTGCAGTTATCATGAACTCACTTTGTATTGCCTGTGTAAATGAAATAAACAACAAAGGACCCACAGACACAGATGAAGTTTTGCCCCCAAGCACTTGCTGAAGCTGGCTTGCCAACTGGGCAAAGGAGGTACTTGGCCTCCAAGATCCTCAGGAGCCCCAAAGGCCCCATGTTCGTTTTGTATTGTGTGTATTAATGGAAAATTAGTTTGGGAATATGTGCCACAAAATCACAGTATCAACTCGAATGATAAAGGCCTTAAGGCAGAATCTGCATTTATTCCCTGTTACTTCTTGTCTTGCAAAGGGGCCCTGTGTCAAAATTTACATAGTACATTTTTTGTTTGTTTGTTTAACCAAATTACACTACTTTAACAAGGTGCAATTTTTGCCCCAGAGAATGCTAGCAGGGAGAAATGGACGGGGCAGTGCCCACTTTTTGTTTTACATTAACATAAGCTAAGGAATATTTCTTGAAGAAGTCACTGTTTTTCAAAAATTATAGTGTAAGAGGGAACTGGTTGGCTGTAAGTGTGTTTGTAGAATATATAAAAACTTAGGAAGCCCAATGGTAGTTGAAGCATTTAAATTTCATATATTAATAAGATTTCAAAACCAAAACTAGAGCCCACCTGGTTAAATACTGAAGTCTGTTTTTTTCTTTTTCTAATGTAAAAGTATAAAAATATCAGCAACACAGTTTATGTATTTGAGGAGGGATTGATTTTGTCATGGCAAGAGTCAAACTCATCTTCATAGTCCAATTAAAACTATGTATCTCCAAATGTTTTGATTCTGAATTTGTAAGAAAGTTGAAAAATGAAGTAACCTTCACGGGTTGACAAAAAAATGAAAAATAAAAATGCACTTGATAATCTGCTAAATGTATCGTCACAAAGCATAAACCAGACCTGTTTTTCTTAGCTTGCTAAAAGTCAGCATTTTGGAGATACATGGTTGTCCCTGGATTACGATGTATATTGGGTACTTTCCATCTTGTTATTTTATCATTATGTTTTATATTTGAGGCATGGCAAGTTAACACCCTAACACCTTTTGACAGCAAGGTAATACAAAGTGCTTTAAATACAACATTAAAAGCATTAAGACAAGATACAACGAGGTGACACAACCAGTCAAGTCTTATGTAAATAGAAAACAATATAATGTAATGTGACCAGCTGCGACAGCCATAATATAAATGTAGAGGGGTGGGGTTCCCTGTGGTTTGGTGGTCTTTGGTGCACACTGTGTCACTGAGATGCCCCCAGTTAAATTTCAGATATACACATTTCCCCTCTGAATTGAAGTATGAGGTATCTCAAAGTTTCCACTTCATGTACTTAGAAGTCTGAGGCAATATAAAGTATGGCTGGATTTTAATTAGCTACAAATAAATGAATATCTTGTCATGTGTTGTCCCTGAACGAGGTGAAGCATGACATTTGTCCTCCTTTTAATTTCCACAACAGGAGAATCTCATACGTCTATCTCGAGTTTGGCTGTAAAAGGAGAACAATGAGATAAATGAGGGATATGATCAACATGACAAACTGTTGAACATCTGATTTACACAGCTGATCTCATGTTATTGCATTTCCTACCTTGGGGTCAAAGTGCAATGATTTCATCTTTTCCCTCTGAGCTGCCTGCTTACTGTTTGCCATCAGTACTCCTGTCATGCTCAGCACAGCTCACCGCTCCTCGTATATCCGTGTGGTGAAACCGAATCCTGTGTGGCCTCAGACGGGGGAAGAAGAGACAGCATCTCCGTAATTTCCCCCGCCTTCTCGCATCCACATGAGTTTGTCTTACTCTCAATCTTTCTCAGTGTCTCTATTTGTGTCGATGTCTTTCTTCTCCTAACTCCGGGTAAAGCGTGTGTACGTCTGAATCTATTTGTGATGTGTTTACTAGAATAATTGCGTGAACGTATCTATAGTTGCTTGTCTACATGTATGGCTGTGCTGAGAAGTTTCCAACTCAACAAAAGGGGGAAACTTCAAAAGCATCTTTCGGCAAACTGTGAAAGCCATTGTGTGAGAAAGCATTTCCTCTGCTGCTGCTGCTGCTGCTGCTGCTGCTGCTGTCAACATCATGAGCTCTGAGAGAAACACAGCAGGAGAGCAGAGAGGAGGCACTTTAATTGGACACAGTCTGAGATTTTCAATTTGCATAGAGACCTGTACAGGCAGGTACACATGAATTCAAGCAAACACCCACCCACACACACACACACACACACACACACACACACACCTATACACCCACCCACACTGAACGGTGTCACTTCATTGGAGCTGATTAATCCTCATGTTTTCTGATTACAGCAGACCTACAGATGAAAAACATTCAAATGTTTCTATTGTTTATTTTCTTGAAGTAGAGCATTTGATTTTCTCTTGCCAGACAGTGTGAATACACACAGAAAACAACATATTCAATTTTTTTTGAGTCGCTGTCTTTACTATACCAGTTGCATATTTAAACATCTTTTCACTTAAGATAAAAATTCAGTCTGAGAATTTGGAAATGACACCAGCAACTTTTAATGTAGCATATTTATATATATATAAGACCCTGCTTTAATTGTAAACTCGGGTATGATGTGGTTGAAGTCTTGACTGTGTACTTTGAGGAGCAAAAAGAGAAAGAACTGATCTCTGAGAAAGGGGGGGGGGGGGATTAAATCTGCAGGCCACAAAGCGAAATGACATACCTCCGGATATAACACACTAAGCCACAAGCAGGCAGATAAAACATTCAGGAGTGGGCTGTGCTGTCTGACAGTCGGTGACAGTCGCTGCCAGCTCAGAAGAGCTAGAGCTGAAGACCAGAGCGCTGTCCCTCATTTGAAGTAAAGGCTGAGTACAGTTTCATTCCCTCTGTTCCTACACTTCCCGACAACTGAGCATATTTATCATTTTTATTCAGCTAGCACTTTCCAAAGTGCTTTACCAAAGAGGGAGTGAACACAATAAATAATAAAGAGCAAAGAGCTATGTAAGCATAGCAAGAAATGTCAGAAGAAAACAATGTAAGAGAGCAAGAAAATGAATAAAAGCTCATTATATAAAAGCAACTCTACAAAAGAGAGTTTAAAGAATATACTGTATTCAATCGATGATGCTGATTTTGCAGCTTCTCGGGTAAATCCAGTCTTGGCTCCGTGCAACATCTGCACAGTTTGTTTGTATGCTGTGCAACTTCCGACACACTATTACCAGTATGTGACATACTATAATGTGTCATGTCACGTCTTTCTCGTTGGGTATAAATGATAAAAAAACAAAAAAAACAATTCTCATTGTCTTGAAAACAACAGTGAAGCCAATCATTTCACTGAAAATGGATTCAGTAGCCTACTGCCTTTTTTTATGTGATATTTGTACATGTGCAGTCCAGTATGTGAGAATCATATTATGAACTCACACTTCAAGTGATGAATTCAACATGTTTTGTCAATGCTGGGCAACAAAAGATGATAAAAAAGAGTACGAGAAAGAAAAGGGAGGCCAGTATAAAACATGAGTTATCTTCCTGCTGCTGTATACAAGCCACACTGAGAAATGTATTTATAAGATTTCACCTGTAATTAAACAGGTTGTGTATTGAACATCAATAGTAAGATGGAAGCGTATATGCCTCCTGAACCACTCCTGTGCTCATGTGAAACTGAAGAATGAAAAAACATTTTATGGCCACAGACTCAAGATATTTGGGTGAAATTCAAAGATAACTCAAATGATCTGGATTCACTATTTAAGTGGAAGAGAGAGTCTTAGTTTTGTAGGTTTGTTTTAGGTTTAGTATTTTTCTTTCTGTGCTGAAAGAATTTTGTTGTATGTATATTGACTCGCAGCCTAAACGTTCAAATTAATTAACAAATTTACCTGCAGTCACAGTCTACAGTCACCTGCTTACCTACACACAGTCCAGCTCCTAGCCATGCTTCTCCTGAGCTATTAATATTCTAATAAATATTTTTAATGTCATACACTTTTATATATCTAAAACCTAAAGGTCACGCATTGTAGAAGGTGAGATTTCTGTAAAGCGGGTCTAGGTTTTGTTTAAAACTGCAAAAGTATCAAAGCGCTCAATCACAGAGAAATGAACAGCCAGTATTACAGCCAGTCTTCAGTAAGTGTGAATTAAAACGAGCCATCAGGACTTCTGTAACTTTGTGATGTCACAACAAAACAGTCACCACCCTAAACTGTGTCCTCCTCCTCCTCGTAATCCACTTGCCATATTCTACTCTTGCTGCCCCACCAGCTCGATCACCCACCTCCCTAATTCCTTTGATTATCTTGGATTTTGCAGCCACACACGCTCCCCTGGCTGGCCTTGACGCAGGCTGGCACAGTACTGGCCCGGCTGGCGGGTTCAGCGGCCGAGGAGGGTTTGCTCGGCCCCTACTGCATTCGACCTCGCCGCTGCCAGATGATCCAGAGGTTTGCACCGGACCAGAGTTAAAGCTCCAGAGCATTTCATTCAGAATTTGACCATCTGTTCGGCTCTTTCAGCGCTGACTGCCCATCGCCATTGCAGGTGAGTTTTACCAAGGCTATAGTAGTAGGCTACAGGCTGTTACCTGTGAGTGGCCTGGCCATGCGTCACTCAGAAAGCAGTCAACCAACCAGAAGAGAGGCTCAGAGCCCCTCTTCTGATTGGTTGACCAACCTGTTGTTGCTAGAGCTCCAGAGAGAGGCCTGAGAGAGGATGTGTTAAACTACACTGAGGATGTTTTTGATACCTCAAACCACAAGTATATGGATATTAAAAGATTAAATAAAACACTGGAAAACAGTAAAATATGGGACCTTTAAAGCCCCTATAATGACTTTAATATTTCCAATATACTGGTGATACTACTACTAGTGGAAGTATCTGCAATGGATTTGACCAGGTGACACTATCAGTGATTAATTACTGAGGTTGTGTCATATTCCTACAAAGAAAATAACCCACTGACTTATTAACATACTGACTGCCATGTGCTGCTTTCAGCTCAACCAACAATTTATTTCAGGTTTTCCTGAAAAGAAATTTGTTTAATTAAACAGAAGGGTAATTTGGTTTTTGTTTCTTTTGGAGATGCTGGATGTGAAAAAAAGATGATAAAATCGAGGGGAGTATGGAGCATTTACCACAGTTATTGGTAATATTTAATATTTTTTTCTTTGGTTGAACACGAACCCTTTGGCCTCTTCTCCAACATGAATTAAATTAATACACCAGAATGAAAGCAAAGGGTTTCTGTCTTTCTTCCTTCATTCTGCCTACAAACAGCACCATTGTGGAATCTCTGGTAGAGACAGACTTTTGACACACACACACACACACACGCACGCACACGCATGCACCACACATGCATATGCACACACACACACACACAAGGAAAAAAAAAAGAAGCTATTTAGCCACATGCTGACAATAAGTCCTCACCTGTCCACTAGGAGTCCTCAGTTTGTCTGCTGGTCATCAGCTGAACCATATTATTAGCCTCTGTTGGTGTGTGTGTGTGAATTGTAAAAAAATCATATCAACGTTAATTACAACACTTAAAAAGTGTTTGTGGAGTGTGAATATAACTATTTGAAGTGTTTGACTCTTGGAATCACTACTGACTTTCTGGTTATTTACAGTTAAACATTTTACAGGATCTCCGTATGCGTTTCAGTTAAAATGATTACTATATCTTCTGTGAACTCATTTAGGATACATATGAATGATACTCCAAATAGCATGTATGACAGGATATACAGTAGAGCATCAATTATTATTGTCACATATAACCTTGGACACAATGCATTATGGGTCCGAATCATGACAGTGTGTGAAGCTGTGATGATTGATGTGTTGCAGCCATGACACATATTCTCCTGAGACCTGATATCGGTGGATTCCGTGCTCATGGGATGTCACTGTGGGTAGAATTGATTGCATTAAATATTTATTAAAATATGCACCACACAAACATTTTTAAAATCTTTCGTCATCTTTAAGAGGGTGGCACGGTGTACAGTGGTTAGCACTGTCGCCTCACAGCAAGAAAGTTCTGGGTTCGAACCCCGAACCCCCGGCCTAGGGCCTTACTGTGTGGAGTTTGCATGTTCTCCCTGTGCCTGTGTTGATTCCCTCCGGGTGCTCCGGCTTCCTCCCACAATCAAAAAGCATGTACATTAGCTTAATTGGCAAGTCTAAAATGCCCATAGGTGTGATTGTGTGTGTGTGTGTGTGTGTGTGTGAGTGATTGTTTGTCTCTGTATGTCAGATGATATGATGTATATATGATATATGATAGACTGGCAACCTGTCCAGGGTTTACCCCGCCCTTGCCCAGTGTCAGCTGGGATTAGGCCTTTTTTTTTGTCTGCTGTGTCTCAAGGTCAATTTACTAGATTTTCCTGAAGCTTTAAGCTGCATCTCACTGTCTTCATCAGTGGATGTACCACCATCACAGGAAAACGTGAGTTGTTCTGTAAAATACAGAACTGTTGTTGTTGTCTATCAACATTTCACTTACTTCTGTCTGTCTGTCTTTTTGTCCATCTGTGTATCTTTCTTTTGTAACATATACATGTCAGTGTCAAACATTAGACTTACTTTAATTAACAATGGGAACCATGCATGTTTGAATATGACCGAAAAGCCAATTTACGTTTACTGATGCAGCCGTCACACCAACAGAAGAATCACTTGCCAATCAAATATGTATATAGCTAAAGCCAGCTTCTACCTCCTGCTCACTTTCATTGGAATTCATCTGACACTATAAAGCAAGCAAGATAATACAACAAATCCTACATCCAGTTATTTTGTGTGTGTGTATGTGTGTGTGTGAGAGAGAGAGAGAGAGAGAGAGAGAGAGAGAGAGAGACAGGAGGCGGGAAAGAGAGCAGAAGAAACAGGATGCGTTTTTAATGTAGCATTACTGTTCCAGAGGTTGCTTTCACTTCATTCATTTCACATGCAAATTAGTTTCATCATCATGCCACTTTAGCATTTAAACTACATCCACGATTGGTGTCGTCATATTTACATTTTTATTCTGCATGATCTGCCCCATCTGCAATAGACACATATTCTAATCACATCAAGCACCTACAATCTGTGACGTTAAGAAAATATGGTTTTTGCTCCTTTGGGTAACACTGTACTTTTACTTTAACAGCCCCGCTCCCCAAATATAGCACTCAAAAGAAGTATATAAATACTAACTAAAGGCTTTTAACACACTATAATCAATTTGCAAGCACATCTCTAATTTCTTTTATGTGTTTGTAAGAAGAAATTATAGGGTCATAAATGTATGAAAATAGGTCTCCATGTTTATGAATATAAAACAGGAAGCATTTATTGATTACATTCTTTATATTTACATAATATATTCATTACTAAATGACTTATTATTATCACATTCATTAGATTTATTAATGAGGTATTTATTGATTTATTTACATATCTCCACTCACCTTGACACCTGGGCAAACTCAGAAAATGATGATTATGATAATGATTAGTATTAGTGTATAAATAGTCAATAAATTATTTTTTATACATTGTAAAAGTTTGTCAATGTGTAAAAAAATGTGACATTTAACTATGACCCCATTGTATTTACACATATATGTTTTTGTGTGTGTGTGTGTGTGTGTGTGTGTGTGTGTGTGTGTGTGTGTGTGTGTGTGTGTGTGTGTGTGTGTGTGTGTGTGTGTGTTAACTTCCCAATAGCATTTATTGTTATCTTCCCATATCTGCTTCCGTTTGAGTTTTCTTCACTAAAAATATACAGCACCAGCATCAAAGTACCTTGGTTAAGCTATTCCACCCCTTTGTTTTGTGCTGACAAATAGTCAGTGACAGACCCCTCTCCTGGCGCTGACGTGGCACTAAAAAGAAGTGAAATGAAGTGTGGAGAGACGCTCAGACACCTGAGATTACTTCAGTTGGCCAGCTCAGTAGATCTTTAATTAGAAGAAAGAAGGAACGTTTTCATGTTTAATTAAGTAAAGAAATTAATGCTTCCTCTTTCATTTAGAAAAGGCTGGATGTTTTCCCTTGGCAATTAAACTCTTGTGACAGATGTTGAGATCATGTTCCCATTTCTAAAAATTTCTTCTGAAGGCGCTCTAATCCTCAGCACTCAGTTTTTTGACATAAACTGATGCCCAACCCTCCAACAGTCGAGATCATTTGTCTCTTCCGCAGCTGGAGGTCGGACAAGCTGCGCAGGTCATTCCTGAAAAATATTTTCTCAACTTCAGTCAAACGTTGCATCTTTGATTACAATACAAGAACCTATTGAAATGTAGAACTTTTCAAATCTTTAAAATGGTTGAACATTGCTAATAAAGTTCAGCATTTAGCAGCGACTCATGCTGTAAATGCCTACATGTGCAAGCACCAGATGTTTACATAGTACAGTACAGCAGCTGTAGGCATGGTCATAACTCAAAAAACATATATATGTCTCTTGTGAATCTAAACCCTTTTTAACGTGTGTGGGCTGAACAGTTTACCAGATGATGTGAGAATACTAAAATGTATTAGTAAAAACTTTATTTAAAATGTGGAAAGAGAAGAGAGAGGCTGGTGAATACAATTTGTAAAATGACTAATACTGCATCTACTACTGTATTTAATCGGCATGTCACATCTTTCAGGCAAGTCTTTCTTTTTATCATGATGAGGGGTGACCAGGACCACCATGGTATTAAATTATTGTAATTTGAAGTTGATAACTAGGGAAAGCAGTGCTGGTCCGTTGACCACTTTGGTCCAGACTGAAATATCTCAACAACTACTGAATGGATTCAGATTTAATATATATGAGACATATACAATCTAATAATATATGTAATTTAAGACACTCATTGTTATCAGAGAATGAATCCTCCTGGCTTTGGTGGTCCCATAACTTTTCCTCCTGCGCTATACCATGAGATTGACGTTTTCGGGCTTTTACTAAAGTGTTGTGTCAGTTATTTTTTCCAGTGCAACGATCACCTGCACATTTACGGCTTGGAGTGAAATGTCTGGATAACCACTGGGTGGAGTGACATGAAATTTGGTGCAGACATTCATGCTCTCCTTGGGATGAATTGTGACAACTTTGGTGAGCCCTTTTCCATTCGTCCAGTTCTTTGATTCATGACAAAATATCTGATCAAGTGATCTTCATATTTAGAGCTAATCAGCAAATGTTAGCATGCCAACATGCTCAACTATAATGGTGAACATGGTAAAGTTTACTTAATACTTTAGTTCAAAGTCCTTGTGTGTCTAAGCGCAGCCCCACAGAGCGGCCGGCATGACGGTAAACTTATTTGTGTTACGTTCTATTTATAGTTTGTTCTTTCTTTCTTTCTTTCTTTCTTTCTTTCTTTCTTTCTTTCTTTCTTTCTTTCTTTCTTTCTCTTATTTTAATCGACTTTTTACCTGCCAAACTCTTTACTTGCTAGCTAGTTAGTTCACACGTTGAGATTCCCCTTTTTTTCACAGTCAGGATCTGTGCAGTCCAGACATACTTTAATTGGAATATTGGCACACTCAAGTACTAACGTTAAACAATGGGAAAGCTTTATTGATTAAACTGTGGGAGGCTTTATCGCCAGTCAGCATCCCTGATCCTCCTGAAGACACACACATACACACTGTGAACTCAGAGGGACAGTACTGAATACCATTTCTTTGTGATGCCCTTGTCTCTGGTTTATGATAAACCAAGGTCTTCAGTCAGTATAACAACCTCACTGCTTTTGCTGCGTTGCCCAGGATGAATGGCTCTGTCTTGAATCCTATTGTGGTTCTGAAATGGAATTAGCTTCCCAGACTATAGCTTTGTTTTGTTCATTCATTCGCCATATTGGTTGCATGCTGCCTTTTTTTTTTCCTCAATAGCCACTTTTCCACAGCAAACACGGCTTACAGTGCTAAGGATAACCAAGTTACTGATTTAAAAAATAAAAAGGGGGGGGGGGGGGGGCATCACATCCAATCTGAAGTAAACACAGACAGTCGGTTGGAGTTTTGCTCCATGAGATATGCAGTGACATAAATAAAGAATAAGACCTGTTTAGCCTTGTTTTATGGCATAGTAGGAAGAAGAATATTGGGAGCAGCTGAGGCCACAGCAGAAACAGGCTGAGGTTATTTACATGTGATTGAAATCATTTCTTACCATCAAATTTTCATGAAGTAGTCCACTTTCTCAGCTCCATAAATGACAACGATGCAATGAATGGCCATACAATATGGAAAATGTCATTGGCATTGCATTTATTCCTCCATAAATGTTTCTTGCAAGAGGTAAATAAATTGGAAACCCACTGAAGCAGCAGTGAGTGCTGAGTTCTGCACAGCACAGCTTGTTTTATTGCATTTTGCATGGAAATGGCTGTTCAAAATAATCAACATTGCTGTTGCTACTTTGGAAATCATGGTCGTCATTTGCGGCCCTGGAAGAAAACACAATATATTACAATGTCAATTTGTTTTACAGTACTGCAGCAAATCGTATCGTCTGATAAAGTTTCAGAGATTGGGCCAGTCTTTGTGTTTATTATGAGTGTGAGTCTGTCTGTGTGCATGCACCCAAAGACAGCTGATAGTTATATTCCCAGGCTCTAACACTCCACCAAACACATTAAAGTTACATTAGAAGGTGGGCTAACACGTATGATCCACAAGGCAGAGTGGGGTTGGGATGAGGCTCTACTGTGCTGACAAGCTGTAAACATCAACACACTGTATCCAGCTTCAACATTCAAGTTCTAATCAATTCAATTGTTTAACCACATCAATAAGAGGTATAATTTAAAAGATAGAATATCAGACTTCTGTGTGATGCTAAACCATTCACCACCTTTTTGTTGTTGTGACAAGCTGTGTGGATTTTTAATCTGAAATGTCTGACAGCCGTTTTCCCCCTCTCTTCACATCACAATACAAGTGCAGAATAGCTCGGAGCGAGGTATTCTGAAAATTCACAAGGTATTCTGACAAATGGGTGCTGCAGTTTCTGCTGACCACTCACAATGCAAACAAAGTTCGCCTACAGTTCTGCTAATTCAACAATCTCTCTGCGATCTGACTCATTATCGTGATCTAACTGTTAAGCATTAATCTGGAATAAACAAATGAATGAACTGAATCCTGCATGTGAACGGTATTCTATAATGTTTGTCACAAAGTGCAGTTGTGGCAGCTACATAACATTACAACTAAGTGGTGATCTGATGCCTGGCTCCTCTCGAAGAGTCCATTACAAAGACAATGGTCGCTAAACTTCTCCTGGTTTGTGTGTAATTGAAAATGTGAGTCACTTTTGGACAAAAGTACCTGCAAAATGATCATAATTCAAAGTAAGTTATTATGTGTTCAGCAGATTACAGTATTTCTTTCCAAGAGACATTTCCATTCTTCACCAGACTCAAAACTTAAAATACAGCACAATAGGTGTCCACGGCTCATGCATTCAGTTTGTGTGTGTGTTTGTGTGTGTGTGTGGTGTGTTTCTGAATTGTTAGGGTTAGTCATTTTAATAAAGTTAAATAACTGATCCCCCCAAAACAACCAAATAGATCTAATAAGGCATTTAAAAAAAATAAAAAACATGTGTTTGATCTCTAGGAGGGCCGTGGTTGCTGTTATAATTACCCTGGTTTACTCAAAGTGGTGAGTGCACTTTACTTTATTTTCAAATCAATTTTCTTACGGATGAAAATTCCCCTATTCCATTCAAACAATGGAGCTGTGAATGTGAAGATCACACATGACTGTTGTTACAACGAGTGCAAACGCTTTTCTGACTTTTCTCACTGCACTCCTGTGTGTCTGGAGGTGTGATTTTATAACTGTGTTTATCTTTTCTTGCCAAGCATTTCTCATTAGCTCACTGTGATGATCTCTGCGTAAGCCAGTGACTGATCTCCTCCAAAGTCTGTTCATCAGCTGTGACAGCTAGTATCAGGTTCTCCTTCTATACCTGGTTAATGGCACCCTATGGATCTCTATCTAGGCCAGCGTCTTACCATTCTGCCGACGCATTATTCTTTCCCACACAAACTCACAGTTGTTATCCATCGTATTTGTTGGAAAGCCTGAGGTATTTTTGGTTCATCTCCTGTGGTGTGGATACTGTTAAAATCTTGTGTCGTTTTTGAAGATTGTAAGCACAAGTTGAGGTGTGTGCATGCGTACACGTGTGTGTGTGTGACTTACTAAGAATAAAAAGATTGGTGTTCCTCCTGGGTCCTTTCTTTATCATAACCTGACAAACACGTCAACAAACAAATCAGCAACAATAAAAGCCATATTTTCTGCACTTCTGCTGTTCTCTCTGTTTGAGATTATTTCATCTGTGTCTCGAGTTCCATGCAAATATTCTCCCTCCTGATGCAAAGTAACACTTGGCCTCTTTCGTTACCACACACGCACCAAAAATAGTTTTTCTTTTGCAGCCCAGCAGTTGACCAGTTGATTAATTAGGTATGCACCATGTGTCTGTGGCGGTGCTATCTGACTGTGTGTGTGCTATAGGCCAGCAGTTTACAGGCTTGTGTTACTTTTCACCATTCGCAACAGAATAAAAATGCCTGCCCTACAGTTCATTATTACCTAACATGAGTCAATTATCAAGTGTGCTGCAGTGTATTCTGACACATGAGCTGCTGCTATAGATTCATCCTCTGAACTGTTCAAACAAACACTACAGGGTTGGTGCTCTGAGAACAAGACACCTGTGTGTTTGTCTCTCAGACAAAAACAACATTATAAAAAAACAAAAAAAAAACAAAAAAAACAACACTTCACACATGAGGAGATGAGGAAATGCACTGCTCGGTTAAGATTGGCACAAAAGGCTTTATCATGGCAAGGCAACAGAGAAAAGATTGGCTTACGGGGGGGGGGGGGGGGGGGTTCGTTTTTAATCTTGCAATTGCATAGCAATCTTGGCAAGACTAAATGGACACAAAAGTTATTGTAGTTCAGTGTATTAATGTAAGTATGTGATGAAAAAACCTTGGCCTTGGTTCTTAAAGCACAGTGCATCTAAACATATGGGTCCAGAAGACATGCCATGCTATTCAGGCATTGAGGATTTAGTCTGTCAGTGAAAAAGAAAATATTATAAATATTACAATTCAGAGCACTCCTGGTAAACAAGGGAGTTAATTAAGTCATCCTTATTCTTCACATACATCAATAAATGCAATTACAATCTAACTGATATTTCTACTGTGCTGACCAAACAAAGGGTATAATATAAATGGAATACACAACAAATAAACGCTCAAACTAATCAATGATGATATGAATAAAATGGGATTGCATAAGTGTAAAGACCTTATTACCATAAGGAACCATTACAAATCTTTTTGGTTTACTGCTCACACACTGTTAGGAGGGATAAACTTGCGGGAAAAGGTGAACAGGCCAAAGGGGTTTATATAGTTTGATATAGGTTTATATAGCTTTACTGTCTAAACTTCTTTAAGCTCCAGTGGAAGTCTATGCATGGCATTAAGATATGATGGGCACTTGATTTCACACACCATTCATTTAACTCTTTCATTCTTTCTTGCTTTCTTTCTTTCTTTCTTTCTTTCTTTCTTTCTTTCTTCGCACAAAGTGGGCAGGAAAAATCCCACTGGTGTTTGTGGTTGGCCAACATAACTTTATTATCTCCACCAAGGAATTTTTGTTTTCATCCTGGTTTGTTTGTTTGTCAGCAGGATTATGCAAAAAGTATTGAATCAACTTGCACCAAACTCAGTGGAGGGATGAGATATGGGCCGGGGAAGAACCTATTTAAATTTTAAATTTTGGTGCTGATCCAGTTAAAGTGGCAGTTCCAGGATTTAAAAAAAAAAAAAAAAAAAATCTATTTCCTTAACATTATGAGATAGGGCAATTTCATCACTTTCTCAGGAAATAGCCCTAATGTATAGAACTTGCTGTAAGAAATCTGACGTATTTACAGTGTGGAGATATGAGAGTTCTTACAATTTGGTGCAGATTCAGATAATAATCTGGATCTCGCAGACATGTGAAGGACTGTTTGGCCTTGGTGGAGGTATGCGCCCTGAGGGCCACTCTAGATTTCAGTTGAATCAATACAATGCAATATGTAACAGTGAGTTTGAAAAAAAAAAAACATTTGTCTTCTTCAAAATGTCTGCTTTACAGTGTGCAGAGGTTGGAATGTGAATGGGCTTTTTTTTCACTGCTGACATTTGGACATGTCAAAGGAAAAGCACACGTGTTCCTAATAACCTTAACAGTAGCTCTGTTCTATTCAAATACCCCAGTAAGCCATGACAATGTGACAGAGAGGCAGCATGAACAACCACAGGACCCAATCATTCATTTAATTATTTACACTTGTGCTTTTGCTACAGTGACATGTCATAATGTCTCACTGATAAAGGCCATAATGCAACATGGTCAATTAAATTATCACAGTTTATCCAGAGGAGAACTAATTATATATAGGGATTACACTATACCATCAGTGCCCTAAAGCATACCCAATCAGGAAGTGTAGGCTTCATCAGGATACCTCATTGTATGATTTCTTATTAAACAAAGCTTTAGTGTCTTCCATTAAATGGACCTGCTGGTGCTTCTTGAAAAATCAGCATTGGCATAATTTATAATGCAGATAGGATATTATCTATCAGACACTGGTGTAGTGACCTGGGTGCCACCTACAGGTGACACCCCGCTACCTGCTCAGTATATCAATGTTGCTGCAGTACAGCTTCCAGGCAACGGTGGCAGCACTGAAAGGGAAGAGGCTAAGCAGCAGCAGCACTCGGTCCACAAGATAGACCTACTCCTCACCTGTTTTTAGAAAAAGTTTTGTATGGTGTCTTTCATTGTTACTGTGCACCATAGAGTGAATTGCACCATCCTTATATTGACATTTCCCCCTGAAAATCGCTGAAATGTTCAGTTTGCCTCTGGTGAGTTTCCGTTAACATGCGTTTATTACCGTCAGCTGAAGGTATAAGATGAGTGACCACCACAGGTCGAGTTACCGGTAGCACTTTTGGCTGCCGGCTAACTTCAAATCCACTTTCAAATATATCTTGCCAACCGAGGTGTTTTGAACAACTCCAATGTTTTTTAAATTTCAGCATGGTATACAGTTATATTATTTGAGTTTAAAAAAACCGACAAGCCAAGCTAACTTAGCGAGATAGCGCTAATATACCTGCCTCTGACCTAATAAGAAAATGGCCAGTAGTCCGTGCTCTTTTCATGCTTATTCAAGTTCAAATTCGACTCGTCTTATGTGAGCATATCACCGAAAATACATTGCGTTTATGTAGTGTTTTTCCTTATCAGCTTCATATGATAACAGCGTTGGTTTTCAGGTGTGCTTGCTTCTCAAATGGTAATTGCATCCCAGTTAAAGAAAGATGTCCACTCGCCAAGTACAACGTCATCAGTAGGCTATTGACTGACAAACCGTAAACCGAGAATGCTTTTTCATCTGTAATCCCTACAATATGTACTGGCCCTGCCTTTATGTGGTTGATACGACTTTGATCTTTCAGTTACTACTGATAATTATTTTCCTATATAGAAGACCTTAATATTATTATTGTTATTTTATTTTTTACTCTGGTTCACCAATTAGGCCTTTGTAACTTAAGCGCAAATATTGCCATATAGTTAAAGTTATCATCAATTAAGCCGAACTGAAAAAACAAGTTATTTCATTTCAGAATCAGGAATAAGAATTTTATTGTTCATCACACGGCAATGGAAATAATTTTTTGACGTGACTCAAAAGTAAAAACACAGTAACACACTGTATGCATAAAGTTTCTAATACACGTTTGAATTTCCATTTACATGCTTTGCTCAAAAGCACTCAGACAACTGAAATGTGTGTTCTCTCTTTCTAACTGAAGAAACCATCCTCAGCTTAATCACTTTCAGAGATGATTATTTTCATTGAAGTTTAATCTGCACATCTTTTACTTAATTCAGTGGTTCATCATTTTGTTAGAAAATGTGAACAATGCCAGCTGTAATTTATTATCAGTGAGTTCTTAATCAAAATTTAAGAAACAAAAATGCCAAACATTTGGTGGTTTAAGCGTCTGCTTGACAAATTTCCCACGTTTTCTGTCTTATTTCATTGTAAATTGAGTATCTCTGAGTTTTTGACTGTTTGTCGGACAAAACAAGCTATGATAAGATGTCACCTTGAGTTTTGGGAAAATGAATGTGTTTATATTACAGTTTATAAACTAAACAATTAATCAAGTCATCAAAAAAACTTGATCTATTCTTGAAATTATTCCTAGATACTAGATAATGATTAATGTTTTTTTTTTTTTTTTACTTTTGTAGGTAAGGTTGGTGCCTATTCAAATCCTGGAGCAAATTCACAGCACAGCTTCATGTTCTCTCTCTCAGTGAAATTTGATTCTGAGCAGCATGGAGAACAGACAACCACTAGAGGCTGCACTAGCAAAGACACAGATACACAGATCAATAATGAAAGAGAGAAAGCCAGAGGAGAATCAGCAAAAAAAGACAGATGCTGAGATAACAGCCAGTTCACTTCAGCAAAAGAGTGACGGAGTGAAGAGATCGTAGGAGTGAGCATCGTGCAGTACCAGCTGATAACCTGAGAGAGAGAGAGAGAGAGAGCGAGAGCATCTCCGCTCACTAGAGAGAGAGAGAGAGAGAGAGAGAGCGAGAGAGCGGGGCAGCACTCAACCACGTTGCCCGTCCTCATATTTCCCTCTGCAGCTGTGTGAGGCAGAGGAGTGAGCGGCGGAAAGGAGAGAGCACATCAGAGTCTCGTGGAAACAGCAGGACCACGTACCACTTGGCTGAGAGATCGATGCACTTGCGCCGAGCCACACAGGAAGGGTGAGCGGCCCGTAGGACGTCCGTGTACTGCCACAGAGAGCGAGAGAGAGAGAGACTAGCCGAAGGGACAGAGAGAGTGAGAGGGAAGAAGATTACCCAAGGCCAATTTGAAAGCTTTCAGCTGGTCACTCGGAGCAGGTGAGTTAACTTGTGCTTGTGTGGGGAGGGGATGGGTGTAAGGCAGGTGCATTTGGCTTGTGACAAGTGTGTGTGTGTGTGTGTGTGTGTGTGTGAGAGAGTGAGTGAGTCCTGTATCTTCACTCGTGCGCTGTTGTACATTTATTTGCCTTTGTGTTTGTGCTGGTTGTCTCCTGTTCTCTCCTGATTTAGTTTTGCATCACTTCTGAGATGGTGTGCATTTCTAGTCATCTTGCCAGGTGATTAACTGGGGTACCTCAGTATCAATCAGGCTGTTATCACGCTGAGCAGAGAGGAACACAACAATAGCTGCTTAACGACCCTCTCTTGCTGGCTTGTGTGTGTGTATGCGTGTGTTTGCATGTGTAGTTGAAGTGCGCCTGTGTGTGCTGCAGAAGCTGTTTGTCGTAACAGGTGAATTGTGGCTGAATCGCAGCCACTTGGGTCATTTAATAGAGTCATGATAAAAGCTTTCTTTGAGAAAACTGAATGAAATAGTTGATGCCATTGCATGGGACAATGTGTCACAACTGTCGTGGGAAGGATATTTGTTTAAAGCCACTGGTTTATTCTTTAAATAGACACCTTTAGTGTGTCAGTTAAAAGAATGACTTCTTGATATGTTGCTCATGAGTTTGTACATTTTAGGGTTTTGGTTTGAAACAGTTATTCAAGTCATCTAACAGGAATAGACTTTGGCTGTTAAAGGAAAAAAAAAAACCTAAGTGATGTTCAAACATGTTCAGCTCAGAGTTGACTGTAAACATACTTGTAATACTGTAGTTTTCAAAGTTGTTCCAATCCATTAGATCAACATATGCATAGAAAACATGGAAAGTCTAGTTTTTCCATCAGTGACTGTTGTCATCTGGCAGAAGCCTATATATTATTATACCTTTTTTAACAGCTGTAACAGTTATTAAAAAGCTTGAGGACCGCTGCTTCACAAGTCTAATTAACTGCTTTCCCTCCATAGATAATTCAGTGTGTTTCTCATTATGAAGCATGGTGACATTTAGAAAGTCGGTCTATATGTGCACCATCTCTCCATGTATTTTCATGCTGTACCTGGTTTGGAAATGCCATGCTCAATATGTCCCATCATCCATTGTATGCGTCTCTCTTCTCAGTTTCCCTTTCCCATACCCCGCCACCCCGCAACCCCCCACCCCACCCCACCTCACCCACCATTTCCCTCTTTCCCTTCCATGTCATCCTGTGAAGGTTATTGCCATATATCGAGTTGGTTTAATTTGTCAAAGTCAGCCAGACATATTGTCCATGGTCACAGCAAGGGAACAGGTTGAGTGTTCAGTGTTGGGTATTGACACTGTATTGAAAGCAGTGGTGAAGCATAAAGTATTAGACCTGAAAAGAGAGAGAAAATGGCAGATGCAGGGAAAAGGAGAAACACAAACAGAGAGAAAACCACCAATTCAGTTTCCTAGTAAACAGAAGAGCTGAGCAGTTAATTTCTCAGACAATTTTTTAAATGTTTTTTTCATGACTGTGTGTGTGTGCGTGCGTGCGTGCGTGCGTGCGTACGTATGTGTGTAGGCTGCAAGCGGCGAAGCTTGAGGTTATCAGTCTTTGGATTCATCATATCTCGCAGAGAGCTTTTCCCCTGTCTCCCATGTGGGCCCAGTGTCATTAAGCCGAGACACCGAATCTGAGAGATCACTTTCTTTCTCCGTCCCTCTTTCTCTTCCTGGATACACTAGACTCTCTCTGGTTTCTCGTTCTTTGGCTTTACCTCTCACTTTCTTTTTATCTGTTCATTACTCACTCTATCTCTCCTATGCAGAAACACACATGCTAGGAAGAGACATCCATACAAGTGTAACTGCATTTGTGGAAACTGCCGTTCATAAAACATGCATCCCTCATTGAATTTAAAATGGGGGTATGCAGAAATCACGTGATTGAAATTCAAATTAAACACAGAATATTTTACAGTGGCTCTAATATTCTATTTATACCATCTGTAATGGTGAAGACATGCTGTCCTTTCAAGCCAACTGTGTGTGGATTTGGAAGATTTCTCTAGAACACGCAGCACAGTTTAACTGTATACACTGGATTTATGGATATGTATAGTGGTAACATCTTACAGAGGAGAACAAATACAAAATTATTCAAATGCTTAGTCTCATTGTGCAAACTTGTTGCGAGTCAGTCTGGATAAGAGCCTATGCTTAGTGGTTGAATTGCAAATGCAAATTGTTTCTATAAATTGCTTAAAGAGCAGGTGGTATTCGTTAATTTTTTCTCACATTCCCACTGTGCCTGGATTATCTTCACTATTTTCCTTTCCTTGTGTCTTCAAATCATTCACATTTGTTTGAGTGCCAATGGGCAGCTGAACAAGATTGCAATCGTCTGTGTGGTAATTAATTATTTACATAATACTTCATTCTGGGGGAATTTTATTTTCCTCTGCGCCAGTGTTAATTGTGTTAGCTAAGCTACTGTCATTAGTTATCGTTAGGAAGACAGTTAAATGTGGACATATCCAGTTCTCATTAGTGATCGCATCATCCATCAGATACTGCACAGATTTAAACACAGTAACAGAAAAGAAACTACAGGGAAAGGACAGAAATCTGTTCTGCTTTTAGTTCTATCTCAAACGCTCGTATCCATCACACTCAATTTCTTTTGTTGTTTGCTAATCAGATTTAATGGTGTTATGGTACGGTACATGTACAGTTACATTAACATGAAAACAATTCTCATAATTGTGTGTTGCTTATGTTGTTCATCTCAACCTGTTCTAGTTTTACATAACACATGCTTAATGCGTTATTTAAAAGGCTCAGAGAGACTCAGGTGGAAACAGAGCATTTTCCTGTCCTTCCACCCATGGTTCATCTTTTCTGGAAGCAGCTGAATGGTCTCCTGCGCTATCACCTCAGTCTGTGTGATGAATCCTGAGTAGACTGCTCTGATTTATGTTTTCAAGGCAGAGGAACCAGACACAGGCATTTGTCGGAACAAATGTGTGAACCTTCTTTCTTTCTTGCTTTCTTTCTCAACAGTGTCCCAAGAGGATTACTCTTTAGCTAAAGTTAAAGTGTGCCAAATTTTCATGCCAGAATTATAGTGACCGAATAATTTTGTAGTATCATCAGTTTTTTCCTGGATTGCTAACTTTTCTGAAATGATATACAACTTGAACAGTGAACCATGTACTACAACTGCTCAAACATGAGCAGAAGCTGGTCAAGACTTGAAGTTTAGGGCAGCTTATTGGGAATTACTGTGAATGCAGTGCCATCCATCCATGTATTCATGCATGTTGAAATTAATTGTTGGATATTAATAGTTAGAATTATTTTTAAAGGTTAGAATGTAATCAATTTTGAATTGTACTAATACTAATGGACAGTGGGACAGTAACATTGTGCTTCTACAAGCCACTGCATTATCAGACTTGGTCTCCTCTGCTGGTTGGCGGGGTGGGGGGTGGGGGGTGGGGGTGATGAGGTTGACCTTTAAGGAAAAACATAATATGTTCTTGAGACAGCTAGTGTCTTCATCGTCACATGAAACGCATGCTCTCTCTACCTTGCTTTATATGACAAGTCAGCAACCCACAACCTGGTTGTGCACCGGTAGGTCGACTACCTAATGTTAGCTTGGCAAGGCATGGCCACATTAACTAGAGCTAGAGGAGGAGCTTGGCTGCTCTGCCTCTGTTTGACCAGATGGTTCATTTCAAAATAAAACTGCAAATTAAGATTGCAGCACCGTGCTGCCTTCTTGGTGCCCTGTGAAAACGAGGCTATGGTTAATGTTTGATTTTGACAAAGATTTTCTTTGTTGTGGTTTAAATGTAGGAATTTAAATTTATGATGTGAGCGATTTTGTAGTAACAAAATGTAAATGTTGTGTGTTGCTATTAACACTGAGGCTCTGTTAATAAACCCCAAACCGGAGACCACACCAACAGTAAACACTGTGCTGTTGATGTCTTGACCACAAAGCACTTTATTAACAGAAAACGGATGAATGTGCCAATTATGCTGACACTTGTCTGTCTGACTGCCTTGGGTCTCATGTAGCACAGTGTGAGAGTGTCTCTCTCTTCTCTAATAAAAATAATAGATGAAGAAAAGCAATTGTGCTGTGACAGAAGGGCTGATTGAACAGCATATTTGCAGTATTTGCTGGTGGGGAAAGCCTGATCCGGCGAGATGTTGTGAATTTCACATACGTAGCCCACTCACTGGTGTAGACTGACAGTGCTGATAACGGGAAAAACAGGAATCGATGGCAGAATGTCCAAGACAGCAGCTCTCTGCTATATTCCTGACCACTGACGAAGGACATTTGTATTTTCAAACTGTTTTGATGCTGTCTGATTTAAGTACTCAATTGATCATGCTGTAAAAGTGGTCGGAAGTGCTTAAAAAAGACGTGTAGTGTATATTACAAATGATTTGCAGAAGCAGGGCAGCAGCTTGGATTGGTTTTTAAGCCTCTCGGGAGCTTTGTTTTACTGTGTGTTAAACAGCGAGTGAAGAGAGGGAAAATGACACAGCTGATAGGATCATAAACGTGGGGAGAAATGTGAACTGCCCACTTGAAATAATGTGCGTAAGATTCGAGAGCTTTACAACTGTTTGAGTGGAGTGGAGCTTTTTTCCCTCTCCTTTCCATCCTGCACCCGTAAGGCAAATTTCCCTCCGGGAACGACGTTCCGAACGAAGTTAAACTGATCCAAAGCTCATTTATATCATATCATGGAGTGCTGTAGACACATATTCACCTTGGTCTTTATTTCAACCCGTGAAATCGCAGACATCTAAATTGGTTCTTTTGTCACTGTGCTTCAAACGGAATCCATATAGTTCAGAGTTCAAGCGAATGTTCTTGTTGGGTAAGTATCCCTGTTTCCAAGATCCATGGCATGTGGTGTTGTATTAAGAAGTACCTTCTGCAGCCAGCATGTGCTATATTTTTTTTTTTTATTTTTTTTTTTTTTACAAGCGCCCGCCTTATGAATCTTGCGGGGATATGCTTGAGAGGTTTTATTTTTATCCCCCGTCTTCCAGTCCTCCCCAGCGTTTAGAGAGGCTGGGCAGGCCATGTTAATGATCCTCATTAGCCAAGGAGCTTGAATCCAAACTGGAATTCTTCCACTTCAACTGCTACTTAACATTTGGTGTTCTCCTCCCCTCCCTGTCTGTCTTTCTCTCTCTCTGTCTCACTTACTTTCTGCACATCCACCTCCTTCTGCAGCCACCATCATTTTATTTTCTCTCCTTCTTCTTCATCTCCCTCTTTCTCTCTCGCTCTCTCCTCCTTCTCCCACCTGAGTGTCTGCACTGGGGAATAGTCTGTAAAGGTCTTCCATCTCTTTCAACCTCTTCTTCTGACGTGTTTTTTTTCAAGATATTTACTGCACAGTACAAGTCCCTGGGTGCTGGTGTGTACCTGTATGGTTGGATGGGCCCATGAGTGTGTGTGTGTGTGTGTGGGCGCGTGCGTGTGTGTGTGTATGTGTGTGATCATGAACATACACATTACTGCTTGCATGTCCTGCGAAGAAGGAAGTGTTCCAGGTGACCTCTCATACTAGTTGCTTTTTCTCCCCTACAGTGAAGTGAAAAGCTTAAAGTTCAGGCGTGAGCCCCCTCCAGGCTGCCTGTGAAGGATGTTCAGATTTACAAACATGTTGGCTCAAGAGACACCTTTAGCTGAAGGGTAAATATGCTCTGGCTCTGTTTATACAACAACTGTGCTGCAGTGAGAGGCAGACATTGTTTGATACCTGGCTGACTGGGGATTATCTGAACTTGTACAGTCCAGGCAACTACACTGCATCATTTTGATACTTATTTCACTGTTCTGTCTTTATGTAACCTTTATTTAGGAAGGGAAGTCACTCTGCACACTGAGGGGAAAAATGTCCCCTACAGTGTGCCCTGAATACATGAATTATCCTGAAGTACATGTTCTCTGTGTTCTGTTAAAATGTGTCTAATTTGCATTTTTGCAAGTTTCTAATTGGAAAATCTCATTGATGGAGGAAAAGGTTAAAGAATTACAATTCTGTAGAAGGGTTTTTGTGTTGTGTTGTGTGAATTGTGTAGCTTGTGTAGCTGTTTAAACTTGACATTTGGGATTTTTTTTAACAAATCTAGTTTCCACTTTTCCTGAAGATACTCAACTGATAACGCCGTATTGACAATAAAGATGATAGACACGGAGATATATTCTGGTAATCGAGCTGCTTCCGAATAGATTGTCGTCCTCTTCTCCTCTTTCTTTCCTCTCAGTAAAAGGCAAATGTCAGGCAAGAGTGTAAAAAATAATTAAATGATCTGATTGGACTATTAGTTAGTGTAAGAGTTATGATAATCACATGAAATAAATATGTTTGCTTTTAAATGAAAGGGTTCACACCACATGCTGTCTGCTCTCCTCCTAATTAACCTATCAAACTGTCAACCTAAAAACAGGCAAACTGTACTAATAAACTGTCAACTCACTATATACGTATTTGAAGCTAGAGACAAACTCTGGAGTGAGCAAAAATGTCTTTTTGATGGTTCAAGTGTAACATTGAGGGTGTGTTTTGTGTGCGTGTGTGTGAGCTTGGAGAAAGAAGAGAAGAACATAGTGTGGAAAGCCTTGCGGCCAAAGCTGTTTTTAAATCTTTTGGGGCAAGTCCAACTCAAGTTTCTAAGTCATTTGAGACAAGTCTAAGTCCATCAGTTAAGTGTTCACAAGCAAACTGCAAATCAACTCAAGTCTTTTGGGTATCTGGATGCTGATTATTAAATATTTTCCTCTCGAAGCTGTTTTAATAGTTGAGCGTGAAAGTTAATTAAAAGTAGTTTGACAACAGAGTTCCAACTCAAAGTCCATCAATCTTTTATTGGCCTTTATTAGCCTTTTAATCTCCTGTAAGTGGACCTTGGGTCAAGATGTTGTCAAATTGTATAAATATTGATTTTTTTTTTTTTTTTCCATAGTCAACAGCAGGTTCTTTGAATGCATTCAAGGTGTGTATCTATTGCAGGCCTCCCTGGCGCTCTCTTATTTGTTTCCTTTGTTTACTGGAAAAAGTTGGTCTCGAGTCCAGCAGCTCTTCTTGTGTCTGAGCTTGATCAACCTGGACAATAACACAAACTACTGCCTCCGCACCGTGTGCTTTGCTGCAATAGTAGAGATGAATGCTGCCAAACCTTTAGCCTCATCTTGAACTGTTAAGCGTCGGCATAGGCTGGATAAGATGTGGTTTCAGGATAGTCAGAAAGCAAACCATATTATACAGCGCTTATCATTAATAGTTGAGTTTTTGCTCACGTTGTACGACAAATATTAAAGGATTTAGTATACAGAGATTTTATCCAATAAATCTATTCTGCAGGTTTTCATAACCTCAGCTGAAATGCTGCTCTTTTGCTGTTTGACTTTTCCTCTCACACTGTGTATGAGCCCACTTCCAATGATATTGACAACACATTGTGTTGCATTTCTGTATTCCACTTTCATTTTTGGTCATAAAGAAGGGATATCTTGCTGCAGCTCTTGCTCTGTCTCCAGGATAAGGACTTATTTGACTCTTAAAAAAAAAACACTTTTTAAATGAAACTTGGCTCCTACAAACCAATCAAATTAGCACCTTCACACACCTGCTAATTGCACATGTGATCAAGAACTAAGACGGCTCTTTGTCTCTGTGAACTTTCCATCTGTCTGCCATTTACCAGAATGGTGTCATTAACTTAATATGTCCTTAGCTCATACAAAAAGGCATTCTCATTCCTAGCACACACTGAGCAATTATAGCTGCTCCAGTTGTCCCATTTGCATAGTTCCATAGAATATGCATTCGGATAGATTAGATTTTCCAATTAATATGCAAAACGGAGCTGTTATGGGTTGGTCTGCAGAAGATATACCCAATAATTGGCTCGACTGAGCAACACTGATTTTTGCCTAATATCATAGAACATGGATACCGATGTATTAATCAATATATCTGCGTTGTTGCAATGAAACAATCTGACCTCAATGCATGTAAATTTGACCTTTTCCAGAAGGTTGTAGTACTGCTCTCTGGTAACATGCTCACCTCTATCATCATTGGGTTATTGCATACCACAGTGGGACCTGCACTGTTGGCATTAGAAATCACCTCAAAGCCAAGTGTTTCATAAAGGATCTGCTAATCATGCAATGTAATGGCCGAATCAGGGACAGAACAGTCAGATGGTTGAAGGTTAAAGTTGTAGCTGTGTGCTGTGCACAGGTGCGATGAGGGATATTCCGTAATGATTGTTGCTAATGCAGGTTGTGATACATTTTTCTGTTTATTGAACTTGTCTCATTGTTAATTCTAAAATCGCTTCCTTAATAGATTGATAGTGATTTTCACAAGCTTCATGATGTAAGTTTAAACAATAGAGCACTGATCTGTTAGGTATTATACAGAACAGGTTTCCTGTGCTTCTTCATAAGTTTTGTACAGTGTACTATCACACATTTACTAACTAAAATATTTTCAATGTTAACTTTCTCTTCTATTTTTAATTGTAATTTCTTTCCCACAGCTTTGGAAAAAGAGAACAAAAATGTCATTAGCTTTCATAGAATTTTTGTCCATGTATTCTCTGTCAAGAGGTTGATAATAAGATAATTTAAATCCTGTATTTTTATATAAATAATGTGCCGCCATGCCCACAGATTTCCAATAGATTTTCAACAATAAAAGAAGATTGACTCCTGCCTTTGAATCTGCTGTAGTAAATGCTGCAGCAGAGGCCTATTCAACTACTGCATTGTATTTTTAGATGAGAAGGTTCATATTCTACAATGTGGAATACACAACTTTTCATGACAACAATCAATGTAGTATCTCAGGTCTTTGACAACAGCATATTCTTTTTCTTATTTTGTTGCAGCCCAAAACCTAGACAGTATTACCCATACTCTACAGACTTTTCATTGATTTCTTCCAGTCTATATCCATGCCTTTGGAGAGTGATGAGACGTTATTTCAACCTACTTTCATTGAATTTTACTGCATGCGTCAGAGCTACCATTTGAAAGCCAATAAGGTGCCCTGGGGGCTATGGAACTGTTTCAGCATTGTACATGATTTGGATGCAGTATTCTTTCCACTGACCACTGTTTGACCATGTTTTGTCATCAGATTTGTGACTCCGAGGTTGCGAGCAGACAGCTGAAATATGTTAATGAAAAACATGCTCATTGAGTTACTGAGCAATGTTCAGTAGATGCTTCTGTTGCAGTGATGCAGTTTATACTTTTGAATTTTTTCTTCTGATGCTTTAAAGGATGTGATTTTGAATCAGGAGCTATACAGCTTCTTCATTTGTTAATGTTAAACAGCTATACTCCCTATGAGGCTTGGATTGTGCACATATGTCAAACACTCACAGAGTGCAGTTGTTCAGTGCCAACAAAATATTAATCTTGAAAAAAATCTAATTCAGTACTAGATACCTAGAAATCTACAGTTTCATATTTTAAGAAATAGTTAGAGATTTTGGGAAATAGGTTTAATTGCTTTCTTGCCAAGAGTTGTAAGATTAAGATAGATACACCTGTCATGTATGTATAAATTTTTTGTTTGTCAAAAACCACTGCTTTTAAAATCACACATTTTTGTTTTTAGATTTCTTTTTGCGTATGGATTGGATGAAAAAAAAGATCAAAACATCTGCACACACACAGTATCTCCATTGCAAAGATCCATTTCATCTGAGCAAAATTTCAATTTTCTTTTTTTTTTAAATGCTATTTTTGGCATCCAGCACCTTCTTGTTTTCTGCCCTTGTGTGGTGGTTTTGGAAAGTTTTACTACGTATGCAGTTACAGTAAACAAGATGCATCATGATCATTTGTGAGCTTTAAAGGTGCTGGTTGGTGGGATTTTGAAGTTTGCAGAGTGCCAGGCTAGCTGTTTCCCCCTTTTTTCAGGCTTTATGCTAAGCTAAGCTAAGCTAGATGCCTACCAGCTATAGCTGCATACTGTACTGAAGGCACAGACATGATTTTATATTTCCCAAAATGTAGCACCGTTCCTTCTAGGCTTTGGTGAAAAAATCAAAGTAATGATAGAAGTTGTCTAAATATATTGTGGAACACAAGCTTGGCTTGAAGTCAGATAGGTCTAGGGCTCTCAGCTTAGCCAGTTTTTTCATGGATTGATGTGTTTCTTGAGGTTAGACTAAGTGTTCTTTTTTTCCCTGCTGTCTAAAAAATAGAAATGAAACCATCATTGAAAACAGAGGCAAGATTCTCACTGCTCCCTGCTGGAGTAAGTTGAGTGTTTTGAAGGCAGGATGAAAGGTGCCATGGAGAGACCACTGTAGCTTGGTGTAGCAGCTTTTCTTGTTCAGCTGCTTTGACCTATCATCCGCAGTGATTTTCAGCCACAGGTGTTTAATACGCACAGCAAAGGCAAATGCAATGACATTGTACATTTGTAGACCCACTTTCTCTTGATAAGAATAGTAGGCCTCTTTGATAACATTTGTGGGATTTAGGAGGTACTATTCAACTTTTACATCTAACATAATTTTTATTTTCAGTCTTGTGTGAAGCAATTAAAAACACAGATACGTTGGTACACAGATAAGTTAAAGTACATTAAAAAACTTCAAAGCAGCCCAGGATAAAATGCATGAAACAAAATAAGAAGTGAGTAATAATCTCAGCAGTTAATCTTGATGATAATAGAGACATTTTAGAACACAGTTCAGTAGGCTAGATGTATTAATTAACTGTGTTTGAAACACTAATCCAGATATTATGCATCATTAATCACTGCACTGCTGTTTAGGTCACAGCGATTTGTGTCATTTGTGGCACTATTTTCACAAAAACAATTACTATGTGCAGCAGCAGCAGCAGCAGCAGCAGCAGTGAAAAACCTGTAGGTGAATAGCAGAGTGCAGAACCACCTCAATGCGGAGGTAGTTTTTATGTTACCTCTACACCTCTGGAACAATTAAATTGTTGTACCCTTAATTATTGCGGTGGTATTCGAACACTAACTGTTGGAAACTGAATGACTTCCTGACAACTACTGGGTCACAAGGCAGTAAGTACTGCTGTGCCGCTGATTAAATTCACCCAATAATTAAGCAGACATCATTGATTCCCTGCAGAGAAATGGAGAGTGTGTGTGTGAGAGAGAGAGTCTCTTTCTCTGTCCCTGTGCTTCCTGTAGCCCCTGCAGCGGTGGGCCAGTCAGATATGCGTAATTTGGGAAATGAGCAGAAGTCAATTCCACTTATACAGACAGTGGTGGTTCGACACATCGATGTTGCATGCATTGTTGACTCCCGTCATTTTCCTCCTCCCTGACTTCCTCTGTGTAATTGACAGAGCGATCGAAGGGAACGAGAACGTGTGTCCTAGATTATGATTATGTGTGGGTGTAATGTTGTGTCTAAGAATTTAAAACTAAACAATCACTTACTACTTGAGCATTTTATGACACTGTGTGTGTGTGTGTGTGTGTGTGTGTGTGTGTGTGTGTGTGTGTGTGTGTGTGTGTGTGTTTGGGGCGTGGGGTGGGTGGGGTTACGCCCCAATGAGAGTAAGGTTATAGGTTAGCTAAGAAATATAGCAAAGAAATGAATTCATGTGTGTTTAGGAATGCAGATATATTCTTGTGTGGGTGCCTATCTGTCCCCGCTACTGTTTTTTCTCTTACATCTGTGTGGGCACCAGGCCTTACAAGCACACACACTAGAAAGCAGCAGAATTAGGAAGATGTTTTGCCTTCAATGCCAGCACCTTTTCAGGCACCGTAGTGATTAGGTGTGGGAATAACTCACAATTCGATCCTATCACAATACATCGTCCATGATAATGATGGTATCACGAGACAGCCATTCTGCAGTACTCAATACATTGCAAGACAATCATCTACGATACATCACGATATCTGTGTAAAGGGAAAAAAAGCAGGTATCATGTATTTATTCACTATATCAGTATCCAAACTTGCAGACTGCAGTCTCTGTCTCAATCATCTTTCAGCTATAATTCAAATGACAAAAAAAATGCCCAGTGTATAGGTGTTTGTGTGTGTGTGTGTGTGTGTGTGTGTGTATTTACATTCAGTCCATTAGCAGTAGACTGCTGACCAGTCCACTCCTCATCATGAAGCCTGCGTGTGTTCATGCTCAGGTGTGTGTGCCTGTATAAGAGTGAAAGACCTGCTCTCTCCGTCGGACAAAATATAACCTGGCCGTTGACACAGCGCTGAGTTGTGTTTGTGTGCAGGACAGTGTCTCTGGACTGCCTGGTCTGGCAGTGTGTGTGTTTGGAGTGTTAATGTTGTGTAGTTTTTTATTGATTTTGTTTGTGCCATAAGTGTTTTAAAAGCTAAAGTTGGACCAGACTTTTGACTTAGAAGAAAACGGTACCACTGTGATTTATTTTCTCCCCCTGTCTGCTACAGTTCATTCCCCATGTGAGTTTGTTTATCTTCACCACAAATTTACCGTCATTCATTTGCTAGGTTTAGGAGTCATGAAGTAGTGACTCTGGAAAGTCAAATTAGCAGAGGAATCTACTTAGAGTGCATCAGGGTTTCCCGCACATACACTTTACTTGGGTGAGCCGGCCGCCCAAGAATATTTGCTGACTCATTTTGACATTTTATTTGTATGTATTTTAATCCATCAGAACAACGCCATCCATAAATGTGATAAATGCAAATGTGTTAACATTCACACGTATTTGTTGTTGGTCACAACAAGTCACTACGTCACACGCCGGTGTATAAATAATGTATTGTAAGTGTTGGAAGTAATATAATATATCTGTACCTACTAATATTTTGTCCCACCCCTAGTAATGGTGCGAAAGCTTCTGAGTCAGTAAACGTGACAGTACATTTTCCTACGTAGACAGTGGTTGGTGACTGGCAACTGAAGCGCTATCTGGGCTTGGATTGGTATGGAACTCTGTAGTTACGAGCAGCTATGTTAGACAATATCTTTTTCTTTGAAAAAACGTCAAATGTAACGTGTTTGCATAAAACTTAACATTAAAACACATTAAAACTGGAGGGATGATAAATAATAACTCCACTAATAATAATTCAATTATTAATTATTAATTATATTTCTATCTTTTCTCGTTTCAAGGAAAATAAGGGCTGTAATAAGTAATGCCTACAGAACAGAGAGCTTTTGAAAAATGTGCATCTTAAAATTAAGTGCTTAAGAAAAATTTTAACTTTAACTTTAATTTCCCATCTTAACAGTCTCAACCCTATTTATAATAAACAATTTCAACACATCTTAACAATCAATTGCTTTTAACACCTCCTTTTCTCTATCTTTCCTTCACATATCCCACTCCCCCACTTTCCCTAATTATTTTCTTGACTATTGCATCTCTCTTGTGTGTGTCTCACTCACTGACTCAAGTCGAGAAATAGAAATGCCTTGTCAAACTTTAATAAATCTCAATAATTTACAGGATTGGATGATGTTTGGGTCTGGACCTGGACCTGGATGACGGTCCACCTATTAGTGACCTTGGACATGCAGGATTGTTGAATTATCCACGAGACTCCCATGTTTCCTTGCGGATATCATTAAGTGAAAACTTTGAAATGGGATTTAGAGTGAGGCAAACCACTGGCTCCTCCTGTTTGACAGCACTGTTCCTCAAGAGAACATTCAGTACCCTGAAGTAGACAATCTTGGGCTGTGCCAAAATCCAAAATTACAGGTGAAATGTGCCAACAGGCTGCCGTAGCAGGATTTTTCTGCATCCAAACCTGAACAATTTAACAGCAGAGTGGCTATCAAAGTTATTAAACCTTTGTCCTCTGTCATGGATCATTGCTTAATTTCAAACGCTTACAGCTGAATACTGGCGAACTTAAGTTGCGCGAGTTAAAAAACAAGTTTCAAGTTAAAAAAAAAGGCTGTTAAACAGTTAATTATGAGGACATGTGGGAATATTAGAGAATCACTCAGAGTGGCAGCTCATGTTAAAGCTTCTGTAGTTTAAAATGGTAAATTACATCTTACAAACAGTAGAGGCATTAAAGGTTACCAACCACCCTTCCTATGAAGCAACCAAGTGTGACGAAAAGCCGTCCAGTTTTTGTTGTCTTTTAAAGCTTGTGTAATTTTTTCATTTGAATTGTGGCTTTTATTATGGTGTTGTCATATAAATTGTCTTTTCAACAGCTTTTTGTAGTTCAAAGGGAAAAGATTTATAAGTCCAATTGAATGTTTTTGTACTACAAATTCACTGTATCTATCTGTCAAGGTGATGTGCTCTTTTGAGGCCTTGTGATGTTCTGACTACAGCTTAGCTCATTCAGCCGACTTGTATAAAAGTCTTACAAAGTACAATATATCTTGAAATTTTCAGGTGACAAATGTACACACAATAATATTTATAATATTTTGTGATATTTAGAATGTATTTGCTTGAAAGGGAAGCTGGAGCTTGGTGGAAATTAGTTTTCTTTGAGAAAGAAAATGTTTAGAATAGTTTTTTTTGTTTTTTTTTTTTCCATTCATGGTGGCTGTGGCTGATAACACTGACTTGCTGGTATCACACACGCAGCTCAAGTTTTTTTGATTTTGTAGAAGTCTTCAGAGTGCTGCCAGAGTTTCAACCTTGAGGGTTTCAACTGACATACCTCTTCTGTTGAGTGTCACATCCATCTAGATATCCATCAAATAAAAAAAGACCTTCCCAAATATGTCAGGAAGGATTTTCACAGTCTTGGCAAGAACTAAAAGATTTTGATCATTGCACACAGTTGTCTCTATCTACTGTATCTATTGTGATAGAAAACAAGTATTGGAAAAGTCTGAAACACTTCTCTAGAGTAGTTAGTCATCATCTTTATCCAACCAAATGCTCAGCGTTTCAACCGTTTGAGATTCTTACCCCCTATTCCTTTCACTCTGATAACGTAGCATTCAAACTCAACTACTTACGATTATAATCACTACCACCGTGAAAGGTTTCCATTCCTCAACTGGGTGACGTCTCCAGCAACTGAACTCGATGATGCAACAGATGCTTATGTATATTTTAATGCAACTTGGGATACAGAAATGTTTCTTTGTTTGTTTTGGTGATAAAATGACAACCTCACTAAAAGTTGACATTGTTCATGTGGTTCTTGTTTACCATTCACAAGCAGCATCATATTCATGAGCGCTGGTCTCTATTTTTACTCTACTGTAGGTATTCTGAGGTATTTGTACCTCACTTGACAACTCCAATTTTATGCAACTTATTCTTTCACTCCACTACATTTAAGAGGGACATATTTTTACTCCTCAACATTTGTCTAGCTCTAGTTTCTTTGCAGATTAAGATTTTATTTCAAGACATGTTTTGCTTGTAAAATATGATGTATTGGTGAATACGGATGCCAAGTATCAGCACATGCGAAGAACTGATCCAACATCACTACTTTACTGAAACTAAACTTTTACTAGATCCACCTAATAAGGTTAGTATCCTGCTGATCCCAGGCCATTGCACACTGTAGGGTTGCTAGTACTTTTATAGATGAAACTACCCAACTGTATAAAAAAGTAGTCAAAATGACTTCCATCTTAGGCAGTTCCAGCATTAAAATGCTGCTTACATGTCATAGATTTAGTGATTGTAATTCACTAATAGAATGCACAGTGATTAGTTCTGATAGTTTGAATACATTCAGCTGATTTCCATACTTATATTCAAGTCACAATGCGATTGCAGGATATGTACAGTCATTTCCCCAGTATGGTATTGTTACTTTTACCTGAGTAAAGAATCTAAATACTTCATCTGCCACTGAAAATTTGTAAATGTGATTCAAAAAACCTCATACACATTTTTAGTAAGGCATAAAAAACCTCAAATGGAAAAAATGAATAAAAAGAGATGGGGTCTTTTCTGTGCCATTCATTCTACACACCCACCTATTAGGAGGTGATGTACTGTTGTACTGAAGTATTTTTCGGGTAAAACAGTTCATTTTGCTCTGAATTGAATGTGTATGTGAACAAATTCTCCCTGTGCACTGCCTGCCTCATAAAGGCCATTCATTGGTTGGATGGATTTTAGGGGCACTCTTTTGTGTGAGCATGATGATTTTTTTTTTTTAACAAGACCAAAAGACTGTTAATATTTCTCATTACACAAGACTGTCTTCCCAGAGAGAGCACACACAATGAACTATTCTTTTCTCATTCTCTCCGTCCGTCTGTCTGTCCCTCACACTTCCTCCCATTTTCTCCCTGTTTCTCTTTTTGTCGCACTTTGCAGTCAGTTTTCAAGGCCTTTTTATTCTAGTGGCCAAAACTGGCAAAGAACATTGTTCTAATCAAGCCTGCTGGACTCAGATCAGAACAGCTCATTGAAAAATCTTTTCACTGGCTTGCTACAATTTGGATGAAAAGCAAAAGCGGAAATATATTTATATATATATATATATATATTTTTTTTTACCTAATTATAAACTTGATCACAAACCTTATTGTGTCTGGATAATTTCATTAATTACAGTTTAAGATTAGTTTTTATTTTATCATCATTCCTTTGAGAAAGTTCAATCAGTTCTCTAACACAAATGAAACCCACAGCTAGAAACCACAAGCCCAACAATAAGCCCTCCAACATTGTTTGCTACAGTTCCGGATGTTATAAACAGCTTCTGGTGTCAAAGTCAGATGCTTTTTACACCGGACCACCATAGCAGACCTGCTTTCTACGAGATTTTGTGGATGTAGGAGGTTTTTTTTTTTTTTATATATATATCAAGGTCACACTACTTCTGACTTTGATTCACATAGACGGTTATTATTTGCATTGCTGCCACACAGCACTTTTAAGCTTTTAAGTGTTTCAGTCTAACAACTAATGCTGTCATTTCTCTGGTGAGGCCAGTCTGAAAACCTAAAGATGTAATGTCTGCCCAGCCAATGTACAACTAAGCACTGCAGTGCTGACACTGTAATGGCAAATGGCTCTCTGGATGTACTTTATATTGAGTTTTAAATGTTAAGCCTAAATGATATTTCTTGATGATAGCACATTTAAAATCTTAAAATGGCACATTTCCCTTTTTGCTGCAAAATCATTCATGGTGCTATTACAGTTATTTTTCCCTCTGCTTCCAAATCACCAGCCTCAGGATGCATCAAAGTCTTTCAGAGAGTAAAGTGAGACCTAACTATCCTCAGGCTTAAAAAAGACTGTAATTCAAAGCTGATCTTTCTCAACTGAATTTCAGACATTCCTCATTAAAACTATCCTTATTACCACTGCAGGCTTTATCTCTAACCCTAAAATACAGGCAGCGTACTGTGATGATTACTTTTTCGTAAGTTATATTTTCATTTTCTGCTGCTTTGCTGGACTTTCAGTGAAATATTAAAAATAAAAATAATTTAAAATATTTGGCCTTGATCTGTTATAGGTAAAATGAAAAGTAGCAAGTGATGCAAAAAAAAAAAAAATTCATACAGCACAGTACATTTTTACAGTTGATGTTAGAAACATGCCCCCATCTTTAATAAAGGAGATATGTTATTTTCTCTTCATTGTAGAGAACCACAAAGTCATTTTCATTTCTGGTGTTTTTCTTTAGCTCTAAAGTACGACTACTGCTACTTTATATAGAGGTTAAGATTGTGTGATCCTTTAATTTCAGCACCACTCTGTGCTTCTGTGCTGAGAAACCTTGCTGCAGAGTACGCTCTGAATGACCTTTATTGGTGTATATCAACTGAAAACAGCACTCATTTTAAATACACATCAAATCAAATCTTTGTATCAAATCAGACCTTTACAGAAAGATTTTTCTAAAGTACCAAAAGACAAGGCAAGACCCTGAAGTTTTTCAGAAACTTGTAACTTTGGTAACATTGAATTTAACCTGTTGCTCTTAGACAGTTTGTGAGGTACTGGTTTGCACTGTCACTAAATAATTGTCTATAGTTATCCCATAAATGCCAAATGCACTCAATAATGGAAAACACCAGATTTGGCTTGCTTGCACAGCAATACACTGAGTTTTTTTCTTGGTTTCATTATGCGCTAAGTGAAAATGCTGCAGTTACCAGAGATAAGTAGTTGTGTCAAAAGAGAGAGCTGTGTTGTGTGATAAGGCAGAGAACCATCACAGAAACAGGCTCTGCCATTTTTTCCTCCTTCCTGCCTCATGTACTGTACATCTATCCCAAGTTTGAGACGGTTCTCGAATATAGCCTGTTTTGAGTTGTTGGTAAATCGTATTGGAATTGAAGTAAGGGATTCACACAAGAACAAAAAAAATATATATATATATATATGATATCATTGTAAGTTGACAACAAAAGCAATGCATGGTGGGAGAGAGAAATATTCCATCTCAAACAATGAGACAAGGTGGTTAATTACCCAGTTCATTTCTAATTAGCAACATGAGCAGTGCAGAGAATGTAGCAGAATAGGGAGGGTTGCTGTTGTTAGCTGGATGGATTCTGTGTTTTGCTGTGTGTTGCAGCTGAGATAGGCCCCGTGCCCGGAAACAGTAGTGGTTTTGCATCCAGCAGCACCATCCATGGTCACTCAGAGGGAAGTAATGATAGAAAAAAAATGCTAAATAAAAAGGTGTTTGGCACAGAAAAGTGCTATTCTTAGGGAGGGATGAACAGCAGGCCAAAGGAGACTAAAAACATGAGCATGGCGATTACCTGAAATCTTATGGTATCACCTAAAGCAAACCTTCCCTGCTCCGTCACGCTGGTGTAAATTCTACACAACACACAACTGAGTATTACATATTGTTAGTAGAACATTTAATTTCAAGTCTATACATTCCACAAATATCACATTTCCTATATTATCCAGGCATGTCATGCTGGATTACCCCACAAATATGTTTCCCAAAGTGGACCAGATATTCCCTTTCTTCAGAGGCTGGCTTTACTTTCACCAAGCCAAACTACTCCAGTTGGCTTCCACAGGCATGTGTGAGACGAGAGCATGGAAGCGGGAAGCCATGAAACAAATTGGATAAATGTTATTTCTGGAGGAACGTTTAAATGGGATGCAGGAATCTTATTTAGCCAGCCATGCTTGAAATTGGGTGAAATCACACATTAACAGAACACGGAAGATTCTACATTCACCTTTTGTTAACTCGGGTGGCCCTGCCATTGTCTCTTATGCAGCTCTTTGCATATAAGACCTACTTTTAGTGGGTTTAGATCATACTTAATATGCGCAGGTTGTTCTCACATATGCATATGCACATAAGTGTGCATGCAGAGGCATATGCAGTTTTCTCTCCTCCATGTTTTGCCCTTCACTACACTTCACGTCAAACTAATTCACAAAGGTCAGTGATTTTTTTTTCCCCAAACTGATGGTAATTTTCAATATAACAGCACAAAGGTGCAATCACGGAGCATTAAAAGCTACTGGGGTGTAGAGGCTTTGGCTGCATGGAGACAATGAAATAAAATCTAGGAGGCAAGAGCGTGTGAGTGTGTGCGTGTGCTCTGTGTGTTTTCACGATCGCCTCTCCTGTAAATCACCTATCAGGGAGTATTGTGTTCGACTTCCTCTTCAGGGACACTTTAGTCGCATTTGATTTGCTGTGGCTGATGCAACACAGTCAAATGCATTACTCCTAAAGAGATCATCCATTCGAATGTTCCACGTGACCTTGAGCGTAACTTAAACCTACAGGTTACGTAATGAGGGTTTAGACTTCATATTTGAGTAAGAGGTAAGAAAGGAGGCTTCAACTTACCGTTGGTGTATAATATATATAAAAGGAATACATTAAGAACTAAATCAATTCATACCATGTATTTCTATTTGCATGATACTTGGTCAATTGAAAGCATGGGTGCAAATGTTTAATTTCAAAGTTTGTTTTTGTCACCTTGTGTAGGGAAAGGCAACTCTTCATTTCTCAAATTCCAAATGTACCTGGAATTACAGCAAAACACTCCTGGATAAAGAAGTGATTTTTCTGCTCTGAATTCTTTTAAACTGGCATACCTGTGCTCGCCCCCCATCCTCTCTGTTCAAAGCCACGTTTCACACCTCTAGGGCCATCTTTTTATCTTGATATGTTTCACTTCTCGCTATCCCAACACATCTCCCTTCTCTTCCCTCCTGGGATCACCTTTGAAATCTGCACATGTACGCACAATGTAGCGTTAAAGTTTTGAACTGTGAACTTCCATCATCAAAAATGACTTCATAATTTAAACGTGAACTAAAATTGGAGACTTGTACGAAAAACATATTATACCAGTAGTGAGTTTTATATAATTACTTTATATATCATTATTTTAATATTTAATGCCAACCAGTTTAAAGTAGTCATTTGGAATATGAAAGGTGGTGTTAATGAGCTTATGGACGTATATTGAAAAAAAAAAAAAAAGAGCAATGCCACAGATATATTGGATTGTTTCATGTCTATTGTACATGCAGTATCAGTAACCATTGTTTTCACTGCTCGTGTAACCTATGACATTACATAGTCATTACACGTATAAATGCTGACATCTTTTTCTACAGAAAACAAAATTAATGTTAGAGATTGAAAAACAGTGGAAACAGATGATTGCAAACTGTAAAATTAAGAAACTGAAAAAACTTAAAAGGTAATAAAGTGCTCCAAGAGATTAGATAAAATTACAGTAATGTTTAACACCTGTTTTTTTTTTTTGTTTTTTTTTTAGAAATTAGAATCATTTGCAGCTCATCAATTTAGATAATTGCCTCTTGTTTTAATCACTTGCTGCTGATACACAAACCTGAAACAAGCTGTTAATACTAGTGATTGTGGACAGTAATTCCCTTGTTCCTTTGTGCCATTTGGCTGTTAGTTATAACCGGTGTTAGTCACAGAGGCAGCATCTGTCCTCATTCTTTCTCTCACACACTCTTTTTCTCATTGAATGTTTAACTCCTTGCCTCCCTGTCTCTCTTTTTGCGCTTCTCTGGCGCCTTCTTTCACACTGAGTTTCACAGTTAGTTCTGTGCCCAGACAAGCAGGCGGGATCATTCAACTACCATCCAAAAACTTGAGATGCCTCGTCCAGACAACTGAAGTTGTTTGGTTCCACGTTGGCTGAGCCCAATCGCTTCATTCACCGCTTGTGTGTTCATATTTTATGGCTTTGTCCGACCAGTGTGGCTCTTGTGCGGCACAATGGAGACCTGGGGCGGGAGTTGTAAGGTTCACACGGTTCGCCCCTCTCCGCCTGAATGTTTTCTAGTTGCCATGCTTAATTCTCTCTTTCCCTTGTTCTCTGTCTTTCTCTCTCAGACACCCACACTGTCTTTTCTGCCAGAGACTTGTCCAGAATTGTCCAGTGCCAGACATAATTCAAAACCAGACAAGAACTCCTTGTTCACTGTTCCATATCAGTCAATTACTGTGTCTGCATGTATGTGTGTGTGTGTGTGTGAGTAAGTGAATTTCGGGGGATTGGTGATTGTCTCTGAATGTGTGTAAGTGTGCCAAAATGAGGGACAGTGCGGTGAATGTGCGTGTGTGTGTTTGTGGGGGTGGGTGTCAGCTCTGACTGTGTTAACTAACAAATCATCAGTGTCCTAATTTTTGTGTAGCTTAGAGGCTTGTTTCCAGTCTATAGACAGATCTGACAGTGATCAATAAGCTGCTGTCTCTGTGTCTGTGTCTGTGTCTGTGTGTGTGTGTGTGTGTGTGTGTGTGTGTGTGTGTGTGTGTGTGTGTGTGTGTGTGTGTGTGTGTGTGTGTGTGTGTGTGTGTGTATGTATGTGTGTTTGGTGTGTGTGTGTGTGTGTGTGTGTGTGTGTGCATGTGCGTGTGCGTGCGCCTCACTGTGTATGCATGCGTAGATGTGTGTGTATATGTGTGTGTTTGTGGATCATTAAGCTCCTCTGGGGATGTCACTGTTCTGTTTTCATTTGGCAGACATCAGGCAGCGGGGCAGTCATGTCATTGAAACAACTGAGTCTTCACACTGATAGATAATCAAAATGTGCTGCAGAGCCGGATAGATAGCATGACATTACATGGCAGTCCTCTGAAGTGGGTTGACAGGTTTCTTAGCTGTTCCAGTGAGAGCCTTCAAGGCATGATGCATCATTAATTAGCACACCTCTTGTGTTTAGAGCTTCATTCAAGCCCCTATAATGTCTTCTCTTGTCTGCTCTGATGTCTACCTCATAATTTAAATGTTTCTCAGTCATATTTCTGAGCCCAGCCAAAAGCTTACATGTATGTGATAACAATTTGATTCTGACCCAAGCCCTCAGGTCCTGCCAGATTTTTATGAATATTTTAGTTCTACAACTAGCAGTTCTTTTCGTTATTGATGTATCCGTTGATTGTTTGATTGCTTGGTCTATGGGAGATAGTGAACGGTGCCTATCACAGTTTCTGAAACCCCAGAGTGACTTCATTGGTTGGCAAATAAAAACAGCAAGTCCTCACATTTGAGATACAGGAACTAGAGGATGTCTGGAATATTTGCTGGAGAAATCACTCAATCAATTAATTAACTTAATATTGCATAGGGAGAAAGTAACTAAGTACATTTATATGTACATTGCATAAGTGTTTCCATTTTCTGTTGCTTTATACTTGTACTCCACTACATATCAGAGGGAAATATTGTGCTTGTTATTTCACTACATTTATTTGCCAGCTGTAGTTACTTTAAAGAGACCTTTCTAAACTTCTCCAATTGTTTTATTTAGATGACTATGTAAAAACCAAAGAGGTCAGATTTTCCAATATTTCACAAAAAGCAAAGATCTGTGAAAAGTCCAGCAAAAGGAAATGAAATTTGTGCAGTCATTAATCATCTCTAACTCTATATTGGAAACCATTGGACCACCTAACTGTAGTAGGTAGTTCAAACTAACTCCACTTTGACCAGCTATGACAGTGAAATGCTCACTGGTAGGCCCGGGTCACACAGGATGCGTTTTTGCAGGAGCACTCACAAGCTGAAAAAAAAAAAAACTTCAACTTCAACTCAGAGCACAAAAGCATCCAATGTCCTTTGCGCGCCCCCCCCCCCCATTGTCCAGTTTGATGAATTGAGAGGAAGGCCTTGAGTGGTAGTGACGACAAAATTACAGTTGCTTGGAAACAACAATCATGAAGGAGAAGCTAACGGTGGCTGTTGCTGGATACCCAGAGCTGTACAACTTCACTAACTGGAGTAACCACGATATGAAAAAAACAGCAGGCCTGGAGGCAAATTAGTGCTGCGCTTGATATTTTTCGGGTAAGCTGCTTTCATTAAGCATACAATTCATGTTTTAAGATAACGTTAGCTCACTTTCACTGAGTACTGTCAATGTCTGCCTAGACAAGCTGCAAAATACATATCTAAACAAACTGTCTTAGCTGCTTTCTAACATTAAGGGCTAATGTTAAGCAACATATGAGCTGTTAGTTAACATCCTTTTTACCTTGTGTAGTCAAAAGAGGAATGCAGACGAAAAAGTAAATATCTCAAGGAAAAATATTTCATAAAATGAATTATGGTTCCACTCTATTTATGTGTGTCACAGCTATTTCAGTGAGACAGCATATTTATAATGTGAATTTATCCTTTATACATATCTTTCTTTATATTTTTACTGTGCGATTACCTTGTACACTTACTATTACTGTTTTTGACTCTTGTTTTTGAGCTGCCGTGAATTTTGCTAGTGAGGGATCAATAAAATTGATATTATAATATACTAGTATTACTCAGTGTTTGACACGTGTGTTAAATTTTCTTAGGAGGACGACCCACTAGCTGGGACCTCTGATCCATCCTCTGTGTCTCCTACACCTGCAACAACACCATGTGCAACCAGGGTATCTGGCACACCTGCATGTGCTCCACCTAGTCCACCCAACGCTGTTGAGACTCCTGTGCATCCAAATACCAGCAGAGAAAATGGAAGAGGCGGCAAGAGGAGGGCAATCCAAGAAGGAGAGTTGACAGACAACTCCTTGCAAATGTAAATACTAGTGTTGCATTGTCTTATGTAAAAAATATTAACGAGAAAAAAAGTCCTATCACCTGATACATATTCATCATGATTAAGTGATATTTGTCATATCAATATGTGGGTTGCTGTTGACCAAACATATCTAACTGTAAAAACAAATTGCTTTCGAGTTGATACTGTTGGTCGGTTGAGGATATATTGGGTCATTAGGGGGATGGTAGATGGCGCATCAAGGCAGAGCTGCTGGTTGCCAGGAGACTTAACCAGCAGAGGAAGTGAAGTAGGTGGCAGACTTGGCCAACCTGGGTGATACCCTGCATTCCAGTTGATGGCTCAGTGATGGCTGTGCTTCTGGGGTTGTCATTATCAGCAGAGTGCAGTTGGATGTGGAAGATATGCAACATGTATGTCATCTTCACCACAACTTCAGTAACTTTCAGATCCTCTACTGAGACGATACAGTAAGTTGTGCCCAGGGAATGGCCTCATCATATCCCTTTGCAAGGGAAATGCTTCATCTCCCCACAAACACATAGGGCATGGCTCCTTCGGCTCCTGGAAGAGGTGCATCTGATGGGAGGTCGAGGGTATCATGACGAAGTTGGCCTAAGACTGATGAAGAGCGCGTACCCCCGTCACTGCTTTTGCCATATGCTCGCACATAAATCATCCTGAAGCGATATCTGGCATCCATCGTGGCCAGTAGGACAATGGAGACGGAACCCTTTGTAATTGTGGAGCTGTGAGCTGCTATTTGCTGCAGGCTTGGATGATGATATGTTTCCCAACAATTGCTCCAACACAATTTGGAAAATTACACAGTTTCTGGAAGTCATCTGCAATGGCTCTCCACTCCTCTGTTCTACAAAATGGAAGCAGCTGGTCGTACTCGACATGATTTTTCCTCTTTCTGAGGGTCAACTCTTACTTGAGTAGGATTTTAACTTGGGTTTTTATGATGTTGTACTGGTACATTTGATTAATTAAAGGATATATGTATTCCTTCCGACAAAAATCGATCTGTTTTTTTGGCCAATCAACTAATCAATTAATTGCCTAATTATTTCATTTCTAAAATATTTGAATCTGGATTTAGGGAAGCATCCTTGAAGAAAAACGGTTGATTTTCATTTTATTCTTTTTAATTTCTTTCAGTCATTTGGTAAAGGTTGACAAAGAGAGTAACATAAAGATGACCAGACCTAATCATGTCACTTGTGGAAAACATGAGTCTGAAGCAAGTGACACAATGTCCATGCATTGGAGAAGGGTGGAAATTGGTGATATAGAGAGAGCAAGAAAGAGCATGCTAAAAGCCAAAATTGTACAGAATTAAATTAAAACACAGAAGAGCAGCAACATTTCAAGTTTGAGAAGATGGAAGTGTATTTTTTTTTTTTTTTATGGCAAATGACTTCATTAGTCAATCAAAATTAATTTTTATTTAGATTGACTAATTGAATAATTGTTTCCGCACTAAACATGAATTAGGTTTATATATGTGAGGTCTGTAACACAATAAAAACATAAAAAGGGTAACCTGCCCTCTTTGCCTTTATTAGAATAAATGAGATTATTCCACGTTACAAAATCCTATAAACCAAGGGTTTGTAATTATTCAACAATCAGATATGGATGTTTGTTTTTCTAATTTAATATTATTTAATAACAAAAAAAAATTGAAAGCCTAGCACTGGGGATTATTTACAGACAGCTATTTCTTACTGTTGTAAAAAAAAAAAAAAAAAAGACAAAATGTCACAACAAAAGACAAAGTCATTTGTTATGACATTGAGAACAAGGAACTCTCACACTGATTTACGGTGCAGTATTAACAAATACAGGCAAATGGTTGTCTTTATAGTGTGTTGAGTGTGTGCTGTCTGAAATCTCTGGTTGCCATTCAGAAATACATACAGTAAGTATGTATAAAAGTACTCTTTTGTTCATTTGACCTTTGAAGTTGCCCTTTTGTCTGTGAAGGAAAACAATTAATCAGGGAAAGAAAATGAGAAGAGATTGAAGAGGACATTTTCTCCTGTGATTCCTCCTTGTAACAGAATTGCTCCTCTCTTATTCCTCTTTAAACAGTAAAACCGTGTGGAAGTGGAGAGAAAATCAGATTCAGAAATAACCTAATCAGTGGGTTTTGGCCTGGCAGCCCTTCCCCAGGCAGAGACACATGGGCAGGTGGCTGTCTGACAGCCACTGGCATTCTCTCCAACAAAGTGTGCGACTCAGGTCAACTCTGCAGTATGCCGCAGGGAGTAGGATTAAACTGGGTTAGCTAAGGCCACAACACCAGCTCCTTGTTGAGGAAAAAGTGACACTATTATTGACACATCCCTAACCATCCCCAGATTTATAGTACACACTTTGCATATTGCATGAGATGGAGCGGGCTCCCCTGTCCTGATTGTCATTGGTGGATGGGGATTGATTTACTCTGCTGTTGTTGTGACAAACAACTCTAACTCCAGTTTTATCCATCTGTATTTTTCCATGAAATGAAAGTTCAGTTAATCCTGTCTTCCAAACACTGAAACTATTGTAACTCCTCATCAGTTTGTACCAGACACAGCTATTTAGAAAACTGAATGTATCTTGTAATTATAATATCAATTGAAAAAATTCAATGGAAGAAGTAACAGCACATTCATATAGAAAAAGAAACAGTGCAACCAACTCTTGTCTTGTACTTTTTTTTTTTTAATTAAAGGGCTATAGTGGAGGAGCTATGTATTGTCTACAAAGAAAAAGCCCATTATGCAGTTGCATTCATTTCTTAATTATGCCCATCTCTGCTAATCCACTAACTCATTTCAATAAATCGGGTTCCCGTTGAATAAATCCCTGAATGTTCCTCTTAATTCATTACTCATGGCTTAGTTGACATTTAGTGAATTCATGGTATATGGGTATAGCTTAATGCCACTGCGAAATTGCTAATACTAATTTATGGTGATTGTGGTGATAAAAAGCACTTTCGGACACCAAGGTTGATTTATTATGCAAATAGCAAAAATATGCAGAGCGCATTCTTCAGAATTATCAAAATAAACTTTATATTTCAACTTCCTTCATGATAAACCCTCAACCTTTCACAGAGAGCTGGGGTTTCGGTAGGATGACAATAAGTCCAGTTTAATAAGTTTATGTGCTCATGCACTGGTGTGTGTGTGTGTGTGCGCGTGCGCGTGTGTGTGTTCAGATTGTTTGCATGCATGTCTGTGTGCTTGAGACAGACTCGATTGGACAAGAGACAACAAGAGACAGAGCGAGAGAAATCAATAGAATGAGAAAATGTACAACCAGGTAAAATTGTTCAGGGTGAACAGGTACACAGTTAGACAGAGCTCCAAATGTCAGGACCTGTGCAAAGAGGAGAGAGAGTCAGAGAGAGAGAGAGAGAGAGAGAGAGGGACTTGCGTACCCTGCTCAGTCCCCTATTGATAGTGTTGCCATGGGAACAGGTGTCAGACCCAGATGAAGCGTGCTGGAGGTTGAAAATTACGTGTGTGTGTGCGTGCGTGCGTGCGTGTGTGTGAGATAGAGAAAGAGAGTGACTGGAGTGTCCACCAGTCAAGTTGTTGTACATCACTAATGTGAACAACGATGTTATGGAGCTCAAAATTCGCACAAACACATGCAAGTGTGCCCACACCAATGATGCATTACGCATATCCCAGATACGAGCGCTGCCATCTTCTGCGGGTGATATCATTTGGAGCCAGCTTGCACAGTAGTGATCAGGGAGTGGAGCCGTGGTATCGAGGTCTTGCCCATACACCCACTTGACTTGAGTCGTGAGTCTATCACAGCTGTCAATCATGACACTCTCGTTTTAAAGCATAAAATAACTAATTAAAACCAAATTTATCAGAAAAATGAACACTTGGACATACTGTACACCAGCATTATAAGAACTATCTAAAATGACAGAAACCATCTTTGGGAAAAATGTGTTCGACATGTTCTTTAATTTGTTAGTTTGTCCCATGTCCCGCCTTATGACCCTCATGACCTATACTGCAGCCAGCCACCAGGGGGCATTTGAGATGTTTTGGTTTATATTTTGTGGAGCTGTGATGTTGTCCATCTTTATATACAGTAATTGGCTTGAGATTAGAGGAGATTTGTTCTTTCCTGCCATTGTGCTCTTGCGCATTAGACGTTACTGCAAAGTTCCAGTTGAGTTATTATAAGTTGTGCAAAATTACTTTTTTGGGTTTGCACAAAGACTGTTGTGTAGTTTGTGTTTTATTTGCTCCAAACATCCATTATACTGACTATACAGACTGTAGCTATCTATCTATCTTGTCTGTCTGTTCAGGAAGGAGATTCACTTGGATAAACACACATTTTTTGCGAAAGTTGAACTGTTTTAACTCATGTGCATGAGCCTCTGCCTTGGGCAAGTTTGCATGTAATAGGGCTGTCACTTTTTCCAAAAATCAAGTTTGAACAAAGTTTGAATGACACACAATTATTTTCTTATGAATACAATTAAAAAAAGCAATGAGTCTGTTTTTGTTGTATTGGTTGACTTGAGAGGAGTATGTTATAATTAGCATTTGGCCCACAGTATTTGTGATTTCATCAGTCAGGGAAAAATAAAAGCAATAAGGATGCAGTTTGTGTCTTTGTGGCAAACACTTACGTGGTTATGTCATTTATGTGCTGATGGGAAGCAATGACATTAGACTTGAGATAATCTGCTGAACATCAGCTGTTTTGTTAAAGAGCAAATTCTATTGTTCTTATAAAAGAAAATGGTAATTTAGTTGCTTCTTGCACTGTCAAAGTCAGCTGTTCAGCAGATGAGTCAGATGTCAGAGGATTCTACCAGAAATGAATAGAATAGCAATAAACAATACAAACTTTTCAAAGCAGATTTGTAAATGGGCTGTATTCATATATGCAAAACACTGGTAATCAGAGTAAGTAAATATTATAAAAGGCAAGACAATGTGCTGAAAATCTTTCATTTTACACTTTACCAGCTGACATTTGTAACTGACAGCAAATATATCCTGAATAAGACTACTTGCATCCATAAGCATCCATAAGCACTAAGCATCCATAGACTGAGTAAAATCCAGTCTCTGAACTCGACTCCAGGCGGGGATTAAAAAAAACACACATGAATTTCAATGAGGCTGTGTTGCAGCCATGGCAGCCAAATCATGTAACAAATCAGACACTGCCAATTCATCTCGGCAAGTCCAACTGGCCCGTTCCTGTAGCTCAGCTCTGTGACACCAACAGTGTGCCCGGAACTCTCTCTCTCTCTCTATCTTCCTGTCTTTTCTCAGGCTGTGACTGGGGTTGGGAAAGGACTCCACCACCTACTGGTGCTGTTAGTTCAGGGTCGGAGGAGAGACAATTTAGGCTGCTCAGTGGTCGTTAACCAGAGCACAAGAGGAGGGTTAAGTGGAGAGGTTGAGCCTCAGTGAGAGACAGGAAAGGTGAATACAGTTCAGTGGCCAGGACCGCAGTTAGGGATCAGCCTGATGCTGATGCACGAAGTCAAGTCAAGCCACAGGAAAATGAAAACTTGAGAGACAAAACTGCACTTCAGTTTTTGTGTATGAACTCAGACGAGTGCTGATTACAGACATTTTTTAACAAAGTTAGAGTTTGTATTAGTGAGTAGACTCTTAAAAAAATTGGACTGGAGTGTGGATTGTTTATCGCTGTGGATCCTCATCTACATACTCAGTTCAGGTGATACACAGGATTTAAGCATAAACAAAGTGCTCGAGGCACACTATCATTCCTTTGTGTGTGTGTGTGTGTGTGTAGTTTTGAAATGCAATTGGAACGTGACCTTTTTTCTTTCAGATAAAATACTAATCATATGTAAATGTATTAATGCCTTTTTATTGTTGTAGCATGGATTAGGTCCATTAGCTATTGTTATGCTAACGCCTCAACATAAATGAAAAAACAAAACAAAAACTGAACTTGTTTTCCCAACTTAATGAACACTAAATTGGGTAACAGATCAAACTAGAAATTGTATGCATTGCTGCACAAAAGCTTTTTGGATAAAGATTTATTTTATGGCTGCGTGAATTTCAAATAATTTCCTTGAAAAAACTATGTAATTACTAGTTATCAGGAAAATAGAGACATAACTCTGAGGCAGTTATTTAGTTTAGCTTAGTTTTGTAGAAATGTCCTGAGTTGTATGCTTCCCTGTAGACAAATTTTACTGTATGTTTTCAGCTGCACTGACTAAAAATATATTTAGGTTATATAAGCCATTCATTGAAATAAGTTAATTAAACTGTAACGATCAAACTGTCATTTTTAGTGCATGTCTAGGAAGTTCTGTCTATGTTCAATTAAATAAAGTTATTATCAAATTATGGACCTGTAAAATAAAGCAGTGTTGCGAGCACTGCTTACATGCACAAATTTATAATTACTTTATAATTGATTTATTATTTTGTGTCCTGTTGCTTTCTCAGAGAGTTACCTGGTCAATATAAAGTTCAGCAACCCAGACTGAGCATCATTCGGACATAAAGACAGCAGACATTTAGAGAAAAGCCTCATTAAATATGGGATATAACTTGAGTGTAACAGTTGTGTCTCCCCATCTGGATTATGATGGTGCTCAGCCAGCATTACACATGTATTTATGACAGACATTTTAATCCAGCAGTGTCAGACAAAACATTGTAAAGTCCAGGTGGACGCAGTCATAGAAATGAGCTATGCTTGCTATTTGGATGGTGCCCTGTCTCTTTATGACTTTTTGGGAGATGGTGTCAGCCCCTGGTGAAAAACGGTGCCTCTCAAAACCGTATCCTCCTGTTCAACAGGTAAATCATTCCACCTGAGCAGCTCCATTTTGTCACTCTGCCCGAGGAGGGTGTTCAATGTGAGAAAGGCAGCCAAAGTGTGTGTGCATGTGTAAGTTTAAGTTTGTGTGTGAGGAGGAGATTATGAGGTGCATAGGAAAACCAGAGCATATCTCATGTGACACTGAGTTCACTCGCGGGTTGCTGCAGGTGTGTGTGTTTGGCTTTGGAAAGGCCCTTTGGTAAGGAAGAGTGAATGGCTCTTATGTGCAAGCAACATTTAACAGGAAGCTCTTTTCATAATGGCTGTGAAGTCTATTGAACTGGTGGTGCCACCTGGCTATTTTTGTCAGCTTCTGTACTCCCCATATGAAAAATGAGCTGGATATTCTCTATCCATCCAAGTTTTATGAGCTCTGCATTCTCAAATGAATCCACACTCCCCAAAAATGCAGAGATAACTTGTGCAGTAAGAAGACATGAACATTTAAATCATAATTGGAGAACAGTCCTGGCTGATTATTTAATCCTCCTCCTGTTTTATAGACTCTAGTCTATGAATTTATGAATATTATAACAAGAAATTGGTAATAATTTTTGATGAAAAGTTGGATATCTCTGTGTTGGAGTGTACATCACAGCACCGCATTGTGCCAATGCAGATGAGACAGTGCGAAGGGGCAGAAAATGAGCTCATTCACTGGGCTACAGTCCTCATTTTGCAAAGCTACAATTCGTTTCTTTCGGTGCCCGCCAGCCCCCTCTGTGCTGCCAAGCAGCTGAATGTTTTGCGGAGTCATGGGCGGCATGGCAGGGCTATGTCGAAGGGAGAAGCCAAATTGATCAGTCTTTTCAACTGCAGCCAAAATCTGCCACCATAATAAAGTTAGGCCTTGATCATGTTGTTGTGATCCACAAAGCACACAACAGAGAGATAGAGGCAAGTACACAGACAGGCAAACAAACCCTGTTAACACATCCCTCCTCCTCCTCTTTCTCTCCCCACCTCTTCATTTTGCTGTCACTGTCTCCAGCTTTTTTCTCCATTTATCTGTCTCACCATCTCCTCACTCTCTAATGTATCTCTCCTCTTTTCCTCCAACCGCTCTCTTTGGACTATCTTGGAAGCAGTAACAGGTGCAGGTTTTCAGCCTCTCCTCCTGGCTGACCACTCACCGCCTCTTTCTCTAGTTCAAACACACACACAGACAAACACACACACAGACACACACACAGACACACACACGGACACCATCTCAGGAGCACATTCATCCCCTGACAGGTCGAACAGTCTGGCCCATGTGTTATGTCCAGATGGGGCTGCCCCATTACTCTGGCTGGCTGGGGTGGACAACACATGGCCACACACACTTATAGAGTACCATGGGTGCATGGACATAGACACGCATACACACACACACACACACACACACACACACACACACACACACACACACACACACACACACACACACACACACACACACAAAAAAAGGCTCATCTGCCCATGTGGATGCATAAACTTGTAAGAATCTCTCAGGACGGTCTTTGCTTCTTCAATGCAAGTGGTGGTTTAATTAATGCGACGACCTACAAAAGCACATGCAGGTGGTTTGGGGTTTGAAACCCACGAGGACTCCGTGGATGCTAAATATAAGTATGCACTTGTAAAACTGTAAGACCATAATTCAGGCTCAGCAACAAACAAACCCAGTCTCATTTTGACACAGCTTCACTCTTTGAGATGTCGGACTTCAACTAACTGAGGCAGTGAATTGTAAATTGCCCGATTGCAGCGAGAACCCTTGGCAGTTTGTCGATACATGAAGTTTTTTATTGTAAACAGTTCTCCATATTAGAAAACTTTTGACCCTTAGTACAAGAGAGTTTTGTTGTTATTGTGGGATGTTTCGTAAAAAAGGATTTTCCGTCCAGATAATAAAGAACGTCTGTGAAATTAATAAGCCTGTTGTAATGTGACCTTGAAAGCTGTGGTACTGTATTAATTAAGGTTATTAGATTTGTCTTTGAAGTGATATTTGACTTAATTATGGGGATTTTAAGATCAGTGCTGGAGCTTTGTGTGAAACATTGACTGCGTTACAGTTGTATAGTGGGTGAAAATGAAGAATGATAATCTATGAAATTTAAGAGATGTAGTAGAAAGGAGTTTTATAAAGACTAGAATCTGATAGATGCACCTGATAGATGAATTAGTTCCTTTGAAGAGCCTTTTGAATTCTCCCCAACAGAAAGTGATGCACTGTATTTATGTATTAATGAATGGAGGCGTGAGTAAAGGAAAAGTGTGACAATTTGCCCTGTGAATAAATGCTGGTGTGTGTCTCATAGATGTGAGAACTTTCTTTATCAAATGCACTGAAGTTAATCAGCGGATGACATTTTGCCTAACTGCCTCGCACAATAACTCACCTTCACAAGCTTTATACTGTTCATCAAATCTCCCTGTTGAAATACATGCAATAGCACCCAGAGAGCTGCATATTTATCAGTGGCCAGTGTTGCACAACTGATTATGAATTCCTGTAATGCATCAGATTGTGCATGAATGTATTTTCTCATGGTTGAATTATGGCTCTGCTATAAAGCTGTGCCATATTTCTGTTTTTTGTGGAGCTGAAATAAATCTCTAGCGTTCGCTAAATAAACTTGTATCTCTCCCTCTGTTCAGTGCCCTCTTGAATAATGGCTGCCATTGGTTAAGAGCAGCTATAAAACTAGTAAGCATAAAATGCATAAGGAATGAGTTAGTTTGTATGTTTAATTCCTATCTCGTTTATTTTTCATTAGTTTTAATTTTTTAATTTTGTTTTTTGCTAATGCTGATCATAATTCTGGAGGTCACAGTATAACATCCCATTAATTTTTATAATTGCAAAAATAAATCAAATAACTTAATATGCAAATGTTCTGCTACATTTTAATGTTTAACCTTGTTAGTTAATGAATTCTTAGATGTGAGGTTCAAAGTAAACAATCCTTGGGGTTTGTGTTGCATACATTATGAGTTTATTTTTTCTGTTTGTTTTTTTTTCTCAGAATCCTGAATGTTTAGGCCTACAGTATACAGAGCCATATGCTGTATAAAGCTACATGTTTCTGAGTCACATAAGTAAGTGTAATTGGGACTCTTACATCATGAGCTATTTTTCCTCAAGGCTGCTCGGCGCTGGAACTTTCTCATAATATTTCCGCTTTATTGAGATAGTGGGCCAACTGCAGAGGATTAAATTACACAACAAAGGAATCTCAGTCTGTATACGTTTAGCAGCAGGTACAGAGGTCTGAGAAGAATAAACTGATTAAAATGGATGTGGTCCCCTCAAAGAGCTATTCTTTTAAAGTTACAAAGAAGCATGTATTTGAATGATGTCAGGCTGCTGTAATCTGTGTAGAAAGTCGGTACCTCGAATAAGGAAGGAATATAATGTAAGAGCACTGAGGTCCTAGTAACCAAGAACCCTGGGACCCAAGTTGGGTTGGGTCAATATTATTATTCTTCAGTCAAATCCGGTAGAGTAGAATGCACCTTGATTGCCGAGGGTTTTGGGTTTGTGTGACAGTATGTCTAACACCTGAGTGGATCTGAGTGGACATGGTGCTTCAAAGTGTTCAAAGTCTTTACAACCCTGTCTGCCTATTAATTGGTGGCGTATCATGCTGCTGCCAGCACTGGTGGTTATTCATGGACTTATTATTAGACTGTGTCTTATTGTCTGCATCTATTTTGGACCTTTTTCCATTGGTTTATTTCTGAACGGACCCCATGAAGACTGTATACTTTTCTGTAGGTGTGGGTCAGCTACTGTAACACAGTCAGAAACATATTAAACTATTCTATACGGTCCTAAACCCCAATCTTTGTCAGATACTGTACATATTAATCAATAAGGGTCACATAAAATACATTACCAGGGCTGCAGTGAATGATTATTTGCATTGTCACAGTGGTAAAAACATGCTCTTTTTAATCTGGATACTGCAGTGAATGCTTAATGAAGAATTTGAATCGTTACCAAAGTGTGAGCAAGAAAGGAATTTAATTCTGTGGCTGGAAATAACACTTAAAACACATAGGGTGTTTGTTTGAAAAGCTTAAATATTTCAGCTGTTGCTCATCCCAGAGCCTGACACCACTGTCCTCTGCTCTAAGCTTTAGAAACACAGTTACCAACTGTGACAACAAACAAACACGCACTAAATTCCCAAGTCGCATAGCATCCTCGGTTTAAAGTGATAAACCCCTGATCACTGTGATACTTCATCTCTTTATCAACATCATTTTAGAAGCACTGTGGACGACGCTGGTGTTTACCCAGGATTTCCCTGTGTAGTCTGTTCTTAGGGGGCTTAAATCCCACTCCTCCAGTTCACCCCCCCTCCCCTCCCTAACTCCTACACATTTTCCTCCATCCCTGCCTCTGTCTGATTAATTACAAGGTCAGTATAAAGAATAGGGAGCAGTTGTTCACATGTTCTGCTGTATCACTGGCCAAGGCGATATTCATACTCCGGCCTTTCATTTATCACCACTCGACCCTAGTCTGACTGGAACCATTGCCTGCCATGGCGAGGGCGATTCCAATTAATATAATGGACTTGTGGGTTGATGTTTTTCTTAGCACTCTCAATAACGCAGTCATTTATATGCTGATTTGCCATTTTTCAGTGTTGCAGGCAGCTGGACACGACCCATAAATCCAAAGGGTGCCTCTGCGGGGCATAACTCATCAAGGACATGTTTTGTCCCAAATCAAAACAACACCTAGAGGTTTGACATTGAAGATTCAGCCGATGTGAACTGTGGTGGCCTCGTACATAATGACAGGGTGCAGCATCAGTCCGCCGAGATTGCTTGTCTCAGCAGTTGCATTAGACAAATCCCAAAATTATCATTATCGTGAATCATCAGCCGTAGTCAGCGGCAGTAGATAAACAGGGTGGAGGGACAGGGTGGATGATTGATACCTTGTATTCACAAACTAGCCAAAGTAATCTAGCAAGGCACCATATTACTGCCATTATTGGTCCTGAATTAGACTTAATCGGGTAAAGTGTATGTGTGAGGTGACTGAAAAGCGAACATCTGCGGCATTTAGCGTCACTGAAAATTGTTTTAAAGTGCTTTTGGAGCTGTGTTTTCATGCTACAAGGATTGATAAATAATTTTCACCTTTATTGTAAGCCTGTCATTTGATGACTTCATTGAAACTACCTACAAGCATGTCTTTTCTTTATAAAATGTTGATGCACTGGAATATATACATAATAACACATACCATAAATTTGTTTATCAGGTTTCAGACGTCTCAGAATACTCAGTGCAAACAGCCTGTTCTTTATCCTCTTTTTGACTTTCATCGTGGTATTGTTACCAACTATACATTGGATTTGTCCAAATACAAGGTGTTCTGGCAGGTTTTTTTTGTTGTTTTGTAAATCTCTTTCACTGTGCAGTTTCTCAGTAAGCACAGTAGTACACTACAGGAGTACACCTAAAAAAATTCCATACTGTCTCTTACCCAAACCCAATAATTACAGACAATTGAGGTTTTTCAAAAGCAGCAACATCAGAGAGTGTGAAACACACTGCGACCAGATTGCTGCCTTTCATACCTTATTTTGGGCTTTTTGCCACAACCGTACATCAGTCAAGCCAATTTATTTTAATTCATTTTTTTTTAGTTTTTTGTATGTTCCCTCATCTTCGTATGTGTTTTGTCCATTGATTTTGCAAGGATCTAAACAATGTTAGTGTAGTATACTTGTATATGCTCATGAAGTTTTACAAAAATACACTGTGGATCTCTCAGAGGATTTATAAATGAGGTCTGCTCCTCCAGGACTATTGTTAATGTGGACCAAGGTCACTCCAGTGGTTTGAGATACACTCTGTTTTCAGTGTGTGTATGTTCTTGTACATGTGTGGCAGTGCAGAGCAACATGTTTATATGTACACTGTGAACCTGAAGTGTTTAAGTGTAGAGAGAAAATGAAGAGCCATACACTCCGCAATTATTGACAGACGGAGGGACCTGGGGACCATGCAAGGTCAGTGTCACCGAGCCATGACAAAGATCCAGTGTTGTAAATAATAAAAGCTCTGACCTTTCAAGAGAGCAAGATGAGCCATTTATCAGAGTCATCGACCCATTGTCCACTTCTTAACTGGTGTTTGTCATAGCAAGTGCAAGCAATGGATGGGCATTAATGCTTACATTTATTTACTTAATGAAACTTTGTTGGATTGTAAGTCAAGGTGTTGTGTTGTTTTGACAGCAACACTTTGAATCCTGGGTAGGGGCTATGCTATATGGGTTTGAACTTGTTTGAACCAGTCCAAGTTTTGTTTTGTTACATTTCCGTATACTTTTTTTCATTTATTTATTTTTTAATTTAGGAAATTTTCATTATCACCATTTCATCATTTCAGTTTTTCATCGAGGCAACATCTGAGACTTGCGGTTAGCGTGATTGTCGTTTGTGAAGCCAGAAAACGGAAAAATATCCTGGGTATGTTGCACTTGCTTCGTAGTGTAGGCCTGTGAAAAGTGTATGATCAGTTATGTACATATGAGTAGTTGCCATCACAATACGGCAAGGTAGATTTGATTAATATGTTTACTTTAATTTTTGATACAACATTTCCTTGTTCCAACCACATCACACTGAAGCCTAGATTATCTTGCATACCATGGAATTCTGAGATGGACGTGTTTGTGCAGCATCCATTTACTTAAGTAAACCCGATTCAAAAGTAGTTGTTCATCTGGAGGCTTTGACTGAGTTTTAGTTTTTTGTCACTTTTATGACACTTTTGTTTGTCAATCCTTGCCTTGGTTATTGGATTTTGTGGAGGAGGCATCTTTTCTGTTGCACTTTTTACCTCCTAACCTTATTTCTCATTGAGTATGTGTCATCGGCAAAAAGATCGGAATCTTTTCTAATAAATCCCTTAACCTCCAGAGACGCCGCGTTGTTTGCGAGTTGTAGCAAAAAAAAAAAGATAAAAATAAATATATTTAAAAAAAAAAAAAAAAAAAACCTCAAAGAAATATTGACATACAGTGAGGCTTTGATTAAACACTACTGGGAGTGCACAACTAACCAGCATGCCTGAATTTATCTTGGCTCTTTTCAAAGGCCTGACTGCATATCCACAGTAACACTTGCTCATAGAGCCTTTTGGAAATTGAAAGCCTTGAAAGCCCTCACTGGATAAAGCTGCACTCTTCAGGCCTGAGTAGATGAAACCAAACCCTCCATGCTTTGTTGTGGTATTGCTCCATCTCTATTTAACGGTGAATGAAAGAGAGAGAAAAGATGGATGGAAAGACAGAGATGTTGATACGACACAGCTGGGACCTGCACTCAATTTCACGACACCAGAAATATTACGGAGCGTGTCCGAGCTGGCAGAGCACACCAGTAAGCCCCAGGACTCCCATTATATTGAAGGGTAAGACATATCACTCCCGTATCGCTTGTCAATAAGCACGATGGCCTCTGGGAGACTGGACATGAGAATAGCTTAATAATAATAATACACTTCAAATAAAGTTTTACAGTCTTACAATAGATCACAGTATCTCCAGGCAAAAAATCTTTGTAAGCTTTGGTATTTTATTATTCTGAAAGACTATTTTGAGATTATTGTTCACATAAAACCAGCTAGTTTGAAATGGTCTTTATTTATTCAAGGAGGTGAGTTGAACTTAACTTTTGGATAAATGGATGACTTACTTCCTATATTCAATGAAGCATCCATTTCAAGAACTTTCCTTATGGAAGCACATTTTTTGTGGAAAAACAAACCTAATTCTTAATATCCTTTTGATTATTTCCATAGATTCCATAGTTTTTTAACAAACCGATTGTTAAGCCAGTTTTTTCTAAAAGCTATCAATTTTCTTCAGATGTCCTTGAATACAGAACCAAAGAGAATTTCGAACTGCAACAGCTGCAGGACCAGACAATGAAAACAAAATGGGACCAAACAATAAAGACAGAAAAATGTGTGCTGTGATGGATTTATGTTCCTTAAACCAGTTTCAAGTCTTCCAGCTAATTTACCAAACATTGAAATAAAATAAAACCACACTGGCTGCCTGGAAAATTGTTAACAATAATGCAAAGTATACTCAATTTGCAGTTAATGGTCTAAAACATTCCTGTAGCTTGGTTCTTTTAAGGGATAGATTGATGAACTCGCTTGCGCATTTTGTATTCTATTTTAGAAGTGTGTTTTCGGCTTGTTTTATTATCAAGGTTGATGCTTGACTAATATATTGTATAACAGTAGATTTGGTGCATCCGCAGTCTCATCACAACTTTTCCCAACTAAGTATGCTTTTAAAATAGGATCATATTTAAAGAGTTGAACATTCTGAACACGTCTGAGCGAGGACCTGTTCTTCACATGCAGCCTAGTTAGTTTCAGTACTTTGTTTGAATTATTTTCTAAAGCTGTTTTACATTCTGGACAATGGTCCTGCTTCTTGCGAGGCAGAGACTGTTCTTTAATGCTTTTCTTTCCCTTACTGTATTATTAATTTTTTAAACTGGTTGTGCCGAGAGGTGGAACTAAATTTGATTCAAACCCTTGACATGCTCCTCCTATAATCTGTTTGTCCAAGACCTTTTCCCCATAACCTTGACATTTCCTCACTTGTTAAGTGGTGCTGCATGATCACAAGCTTTGCATGAAAGTTGTGGTGAGCAGATGGCTAAATATTAATGGAGACTAAACTTTGAATAGATCGCATTAAGATGCAAAAACAGCCTTTTAAAATCAGCAGCGTCTTAACATGAAACCCAGGCGGCTTCGCAAATGTGGCATTGCGAATTTATTATTGTTTTACATTAGGTATTTACATGCACAGTACATGAAATATGGAAAGCATCTAATATTCAACAGAACAAGCATATTTTTGCACTGATTAAAAGTAAAAAAGGCTAGTTTCTACTCCTGTGTGTATGTGTGTAGTGCACATTGACTTGTTAAAAATACTTTATGCACCACCTTCGGAGAAAGTCAAATCAATGACCCTGGAGCTCTCAAGTCCCTCCAGTTGAGGCCGGCTGGTCAGGATGTTCAGAGTGAGCTAGATGAATCGGGCAGCAGCTCCCCCGATCGATTATGATATGGACTGCCGGGGGAGGCGAAGAAAGAGCAGAGGTAAGTAATGGGCCTAAGGCGAAATGCAAACATCTGCGTGCGTTCGAACCAATTAATTGTGAGGGGTTGTGATGGTGAACGTTCCCACCCTCCACTCCTCCTTCATTAATGCTCCATGCCGTTTCCTCATCTTCATCTTCACTGGTGTTTTGGCCCTTCTATCTGCCATCTGTTTTTTTTCCTCACCTTTACGCCCGCCATTTTCCTCTGCATCTTTCTATTTTCATCCCTTCTTCTCCCCCCCCCCCCCCACTTTTCCATACCCTCTCCACCTCTTTACCTCTTTCATTATCCCTTCCTCACTGCTTCGTGCCCTTTTTGTACCATTTTGTCTTGTACGTAATGGAAATATAGAGAGAAGATGGTTCACTAATCGTCATCTTGTGTCTTCCTTTGCTTCCTCCTCACACACCTCTCCTACTATCTTTTCTTTTTTTTTTTTATTTCTTATCTACATCACCTGCCTGCACTTCACTGCCTCCACCACACATATTCTCACACACACACACACACCCACACAATGTTGAATTAATTCCTTCAACGTTTCTGCTCACCGTCGGTGGTCCTTTATCTCTGGGGGTTGTGGAAAGGTGACTGGATAGCTCCCCATCATTAAAACCTCATCATCTGAGATGACACTGTCTGCCATTATTGACTTTCACTTTTTTTTTTTTTTGACAAAGGATGTGTCCATAAAATCCAATTGGCAGATGACTATTCAACCACGATTTCATTAAAGCTGAATTTAGCACTTTTATGGACACTATGAGTACAGAATAATACTGACAGAATACTGTAACACGGACAGAATAATATGAATACTTGTTCAAAATGTCAGACCTCTCTGAACAATTTTATTATATATTCTTCATTTTCTAAAATACAAAAATCGACCAGGGCAGACAATAACGTGTTACTGGTTTCCTGGACTGCGTTCAAGACATATATATATATATATATGTATATATATATATATATATATAGAGAGAGAGAGGGAGAGAGGGAGCGAGAGAGAGGGAGGCAAAAGAGAAAAAGATGGAAATGTCAAAGTGGATCATTTCAGTGGGAGACAGGGGTCTGTTCGCTCCTGAACAGAGGCATCCCTAAAGGTCACGTCAATAATTCTCCTGTTTCTCCAGCTGGCCATTAATCATTTGGTCGTACGTCTGTCATCATAGGGGGCTAATGAGATCTGCATAGATCATTTCTTCCTCTGGCTGGAGGACAACCCTGCTGTTTTTTTTTTTTTTTAAAAAGCGCTCTCATTGATCTTGTGTTCCTCTCAGAGGATCCACGTGTGGCCACAGTCCGTGTTGCTCTGCAGTGTATCTTTTTGGTGGGAGGATTTAGCCAGATACATGTGATGTGGCCGAGTTGATGGAGTATTTGAAATAATATTGCGTGAATAATATGAGAGCAAGGCTGTCACAATGGATGAACTGGCTCCAGTTTTGTGACTGCAATGACCTTGTATCAAAAAATCAATCAGATATTAGACAGTGCAGTACCACATAATGAACAAATAAAACTCAGAAGCTGCTATTTGATAGTGAATTGAGGACAAACTGAATTACACTCCGAAGTACAATATCTGTCCATATTGGCCATAAAATTGACCTGCTGTCGGCGTGTTAACAGAGATGGCCCCTTAATCACTGTCAATGGAGCAGCTTCGGGATTTAATTTCTGGCCTTCGGGAGGTACAGGATATGAGGCGTGTGGCTCCAAAATGAAATATCCAGTTTTTGATTAAAATGGCATCTTGCTACTTTCTCTGACAATGTGATTGATTGTCCAAACTTAAAACAAGCGACAACACCTTTCAAGTTTCAAGTATCAAGAGTTTTCAGATATGAGGCAATTTTTCATAGCATTTACAAGATTTTCTCTAACAAGGTCTGAACTGAATCTTCACCTGATTAACCCCCCCCTCCCCCCTGTGCTCATTAATCATCCCGTCAATCAATAAATCAACAGTTCAGATCAATGAAACTGTAGTTTAACAATGTCAAAAGAGCCATTCATCATGCCTTTGTAAATTCAAAGTGGATGTACATCTGGGACTCTTTTCAAATATTTGACTGGATGACAGATTGCTGGTCAGCGATGACTCAAACATTATAGAAGTGAACATTGAAATCTCTAAGCATACGCGTTACAAATTGCCTGCCCGTTACGGACAATACGTAATGCAGTGAAAAGAATTAGTCGAAGTCAGTGTCACGTTTGTGTTTAATTTTAGTTAAGCTGCGTTTCGGTCATGACATCCAACTCACTGTGACTCAAGGTATTCATCCTTTTTCTGCTTTTTATGATTGGAAAGCCTCAATTCTAAATGGACCAATGAACATTTTTTTGTCATAGGTGTGTCAACACACAGCCTTGATACACCTTTCAGTGACTTCAGTTTTTAATTAACCACCTGAATCAATCGGATGCCAGTTCAAGTCATGATGATAAAAATACATATCTTTTTGCCTGTAGATGATCAGTTTATTTCAGAGCTTAGTACAAAGCCAATTAAACTGTCTGTCCAGTGAGGAGGGAGCGTCGCTGGATGGTGTAAAATGGTTTGCAAAACAATGGCACTTCAAAAGAGCAAAGTAGCCTCTGTCAAAAGAAAAAAAAAAAAAAAAAAAACTATTGTTCAGTTATTCATCTGACCTTAAGTGGGCAACCAGGCGAGAAAAGACCTTGAGCAGGAATGTCACTGAAAACCTGAGGACCACTCTGTCAGAAGACCTGGCAGGACTCCTGGGCTGTGATGGGAGAGCTCACCAGGGGCAGACCAGTGCAGTTTGTGCAGCACTTCTGCACGGCAGGGAGGTTAAGAAAAAGTGGAGAAAAAAAGCCAAAAAGACACATCTGGACTTTGCAGAAAGACATGAAATAAGTAGAAAGCATGAACCAAAAAGATATTGTTTTCATATTAAACATAAATGAACCACCCAGGCGCTGCGGTATATCTGGCTGAACCTGTCCATATTCAGGTGATGTACTCTGGTCCCCACCAGCTGTGCTGTGCTTTTTCTTGACAGCAGTGCTGTGTTTCAGCTTTGAGCTGATGAGCGAGCAAGCACCTCTGCTGTCATGGCTCAGTGGAACAGTGTGCATTGCGTGTGAGTGTGTGTGTGTGTGTGTCTGTGTTAGACATGCATTTGAGCCATGAGTAGGGTTGCTAGTGGATAAAAAAATACGTCACTTTTTTATGCATTTCAGTTAAATCCAATATCCTGCCCCCGTCACTGTGATTACCAAACTGTCACACTCAACTGCCAAAACTGACATTACTGTCAAAAAACAAATTTACTGTACACAAAACATTTACTTGATGATCGTTCGTGTGTGTGTGTGTGTGTGTGTGTGTGTGTGTGTGTGTGTGTGTGCGTGTGCGTGTGTGTGCGTGTGTGCGCGTGTGTGCGCGCACAATTTTCTCACTGTTCCCACATTTGTGTCGTGACAAGTAATGCATTTATCTAGTTTCTGACTTCCATGTTTTATTTACCTATTTATATTCAGTCTGTGTGCCTTATAATCATAGATAATGCATCACGTATCCAGAATCGTTCAGTTACAGGAGGAACATGGCCTGTGCCCTACGAAAAATAGCATTTCAGATTTTCCATTTCAGCCATCCTCCCAACAAACATCATAATGTAAGTCCATTGTTGTCCTGGTGTAATCTTCACTTTTAAAATACAGAATGAAAGCTCATTATATCAGTCATGAGAGATCCTCTTTGTGCAGGAGAAGAATCTAATGGTTTTTTAGTGTGAGTGTGCCATGCAGGCTCATTGCTTGCTTGCCTTCATAATGCTACAGTAAATAGCAGAAAACTCAGTCACCCTACTGCCACAAAAAATAAACAGAAGAAAAATTCAAACAGATGAAACGCTCCCAATCTCTGTTGACTTTTCGCATATATACAGTTTTTGGTTTCACTGGAGTGTATTCCTAACGCAGTGAAACTTCACTAAATGTCCCCAAATACACACACATCTCTCACTCTTCAGCTAATCTTTGGTCCGTTGTGCATATATTGCTCCATTTCTAAGACAGTTTAAAGTTTGTTACATTTCAATTATCATGAAATGTTATCATTCAAAATATAAAATACAGTGTGTTGGTGAAACAACTTAATTCCAATGGTCTAATCTAAAGATTAACCTTGCAATTATCTTTATCCATTTATAGAAATACCATTGTTTCCACTGTCGTTTTAAACAAACAGTCAAAGTATGACTTAATTAACAGAATCAACCATTAAATTACTATGAATTGATAATACAAATAATTGAACTGTTGTGCTGTAGCTGCCCATTTTGCCAATAAAGACAGATCCATTCATTTTTCAAGCTCACTGACTTTTACAGAAATCTTAAAGGAATATAATGGCGGCTTTGCATGTTTCACACCACTAAATACAAACTGCTCACTGTACATCACTGTCCACCATTTTCTAGAGAAAGCAACATCTCTTCAACTCATTTGTGATGGGTGACCCTTCACAGGAAACTCAAAATAATGTAATAATAAAATATTAGAGTTTGTAGGGTACATTCACTGTCTGAAAGCACAGATAGTGATGGGCACAGAGAGGGAAACGTACAATAGGGTCTTTCAGGAGTCCAGAAACAGTAATGGACACTGACATCTATTTATAGTGGGAACAGCTAAAGACGGTGAATAGAAAAGCTGAACAAAGAGGGAGAGAGCAGAGCCACTGGCAGTGTTTTTATAACGCTTTCATGTTGTGGAGGACAGATAATCTAATACAAAATGACTTTGTAGTGAAAAAGTCTTTGGCTTTTACTTTCATTACGTTCTAACTTTTTTTAACTAGAGAAAATCAACAACAATGTCGCCAAATTTCCATCCAAATTACTGTGAGTCAAGGAAATTTCCAGGAGGGTAAAGGATGAATCTGTGGTCTGAGCTGAAAAATGGGGCTGTTATCGTCCTTTTCTCAGGGGAGCCCAGAATTTTAGCAGAGCCCTGAATATACAAGATGAATGTTTGAGATGCTGACCAGCAATTCAACATCAAAATTTATATTCGGAAAATGTCTTATCCATACAAATCATGTGATTTGTTATAGTTGTTACCAAGGGAGGAAAAAAATAACATACAGACAAGACATATTCGCTTTTTATGTGTTCAGGGTTTGTAGTCGGTCAAGTCAATGTTCTAATCACTATTCGGACCACAACATCTTATACAGTTGGGATGAGTGAGGAAAACATGTTTTTGAAATTTATCTTCTCAAGCTCTCTGGGCGAGGCCGTAAAGTCACACCCTGATTTATTCCTCTTTCTTAAGACATATCCAAGAATTATGCCCCATTTTAAGAAATCCCTGAAGGTACTAATTCATATTCTCTATATGATTGGACCATCAATACTGAGGATAAGTGAAGGTCGCTCTGACAGTTTTATGGGTTGGCAGGTTTGCCTGTCTTACCGCTGTTGCTTCACAAAGCTCTGCTGCTCTTCCAGCATTGCTGATTGCATTGTATCGTGACAGACGGCCAGTTCAAAAGATAGCAAATACAATCAAAGCTACATTAGACTGAATGTGACCTCTGCTTGCGTGTTCCGGATAGGTTGCTGATAATACAAAGTAGCTTACCAGACTCCCAGTAGTCTCTCTGCATGAGTTGTATTTATCAAGCTGTCTTGACATAAGTGATATAAACAGTTTTTCGTCATCCAGGTTGCTATAACTGATGACCAAGGTGACCTGTTTGTCACTGATCATAGATCAATAAACAAGCTCTGTGAACATTCAATAAAACCAGGCACTGGCCTCACAATACATTATGCTCTCAGCTGAGAGATCTTTTTACTGCCAAAAACAATAACAATAAAAAAAGATCAAAGGCTTTGCAAAGGGTCTCACATCTATTTTAAATGTTGGAAGCATCCATTGACTGATTCACAGTTTGAAAAACAAAACAGCACATGTCCACTTCATGCCATGTGAAGTATTAGATGAATATTTTATAATTTTCCCAGACCTGCGTTTGATATTAATGAACTTTCAGTCTGAGCCTAGGCTGCTTGCTTGCCAAGATGACATATCTGCCTGCCCACCTGTTCTGAATATTTATGACATGCTTGTGGACAAAGGTTAAAGAGGCACATTTTGATTTAGGCTCACTCGCTCCAGTTTTTCTCCGCGCAAGAAATGTTGCTGTCCGTGGTGCTGAACTAGTGGTCCTCTTGTACTCAAGAGTGGTGCCCTCTCTTTCACTCTCCTTCTCTGTTTCTGTTTCTCTGTTCTTTCACTCAGCTTTTTGTCCCTCTCATTTTGGTCCTGGAACAGTTAATGTTGTCAGCTACTCACGATGGCTAAAGTGCCAGAGGAGAAAAAAAAGAAAAAAGAGAAGTTTGATTACTATTGTAAGTGATTGAATGGCTTGTTCTACTGCTGCATGACCCCTCACCTTTCCCGCACTAAGAAGAAGAAGGGATTAGATTGGAGAGAAAGAAAATGTGAAAGTCTTATTGACCTTGACCTGCAAAACAAAGGTTAAGAAAGGCTTATGTAAAGATCTGAAAAAACAGCCTGTGATTAAATGTACTGCTGCCCCCAGTGCTGCCGTAGTTGAACCAGTGTTGGAGACTTCTTTAATTTCCCTCTTTCCCTCTTTCTGCGTTTCTCCCTATAACCACATTTCAAACTAAACGGAAAGCCTCTAGGAGTGTGAGTGTCATGAGTATGGCTGTGCATGGCAAAACAATTGCAGCCTGTCCAATGCATAATAGACGGGTGGAAGTGTAAGCACTGTGTGCCATCCATGAAATCAATGGTCCACTGCTTGGTGGCTGGCTGACTCCTCTCAAAACACACCCAGGCGGGTGCCATAAAGGATGTTTATTAGGCTGACAAGTCGACACTGCAGCTCCTTGTCATGCTCTGATAATAGGGGCCAGGCGCAGACCAGTGGAAGCCTTGCTTCAGCTGGTTAGGAGACAGACAACCCCTTCAGGGGTGCAGATACGAAAGGAGAGGAAATAAGAGAGGAGAAGAAAAGAAAAAAGGAAGAGGGAGGGTGGTGTTTTAGTGCAGCTAGTGGCTGTTTTCTGAGTGGAAGAAAGAAGAGGAAGAAAATAGGGAATGAGAGGGAGAGGAGAAAGGTAGAGTTGGGTGGAGAAAAAGAGTTTCAGAGAGGGTGGAGACAGGAAGATTGGATTGTGCAATCAGTGGCCCAGAGTGAGGTATTTGATGTCATCCCAGAATATGTAAAAGATTGTAATATTTTAACGAGGTCCACTACATTGCCAGTTTAAGACACAGATGCATGAAAATAACTGGATACAGAGCTGGTATCCCATTTATTCTGATGTTTATTGTCAAACGCATGTGGCTAAAAACTTATCAGGCTTTGACAGTTTTGGGCCCAGAGAGAACGTTCATACATTGCAGACTTCCTGTGTCTGGGCCATGGATGTATTATAGTATCTGGATAACGGACTCAAAGATGGCTCCTGGATTTGCTTCCATGTCGGAATGCCCACTGACCATGCACATTAGTGTTTCCCCTGCCGGCCCCGCCCATGCTTTTCTGCTTGACCCATTGACTTTACATTGTGATGAAGTCACGTAAACGAAACAAATTTTATTCATTCATTTTGTTGCATTATTATGAGTGACCACTGGGTGAAATTAGCTGCAAAGCTGAGTGGTGGCACCTTATCCAGCTCTCATCTCAATGCATCCACAGTCTTGGCTGACTTCATGCTGGCTACCTGCTCACAAAGATGGGGTGAAAGTAATTTACTGTAGAGCTGAAATGCTTAATGGATTATGCGATTTTTCAATTGAGAGGCAGCTATTTTAATAATCAATTAATTGTTAAGTCAATTTTCATGATGTTTCCTGGGCCTTCAGGTAATTGTGACATGAGTTTTCAAAGTGTCATATTGTAGATGATAATTAATTGATCAATCAACAGATTAATCTATAATGAAAATAATTTTTAGTTGCTCCCTAATTTACTGATATGGTTCTTCAAGTCTTTACAAATTGAATTAGTCTGAATGGCTCAAATTCTCATAACCAGGGACAGACTGAAAGAATAATTTAGGCCGGGAATTTAACTCCATCCTAGGCCACTCTCATGCAAACCATCAGACTGCTAGTTTTGTAGGCTAACCCTATTTGTTAATGTTACGGGTACCTGACTAGTTAGAAATTTGTATTATGTTCAATTATGAATACTATTCAACAATTTTATTAAAGGAGAAAGTGGAGTCTACATGTGTACTATATAATCATTGCAGAAATGTGATGTAGGCTATAATTGTCTTATGTCAAGAAGGTAATAAAACATTGAAGGGCTCTCCCTTTCTGTCTCTCTCTCTCTCTCTCTCTCATTCTCACTCTGAATGAGGGTAGACAGAAGTCACGTGACTGCTTTCGGGTGACAAGTCTTCACTTTTCTGACTGCTCAGCAAAAATGGATATTTATAATTATTGATGACCGATATCAAAGGCAAACCCAATGTAGAATGGGCAACCATGTGGACTCACACTGCCAGCCACAGCACTTCAGCGAGGTAGCCGTCAATACCCGGATGAGGTGATATGAGAGGGCCATCAACACTTTCCTGCTAGTTATATTATTGCGGGTCAAGTTGGCTGTTCATGGCGCAGGACAAAACGTTCCTCAGGCCACTGGAAAATGTCCGGGTTGTCCTGATGGGCTGTCCGTCAATGTTGGTAATCATTGTATATGGGAGAAAGTCTTTTGGGGTCAGAGGGGTCACGCTACCTGCAACTGTGGCCATTGCAGTTCCTTGGTTTAAGACTTTAAATTAAATTTTTTTCATAGTGATGTTCCTGTATATAGTAAAAAATGCCGTGTTGAACTTTGTCAGCATAGTCGGTGAATTGGATACACTGAGATGCATCCAAGACATTTAAAAAGTCTGTTAAAGACGCTGTATTCTTTTCTCTTCTCTTCTCTTTTCTTCTCGCCATCGTTCTTCTGTAATGAGCGGCTCTACTCTATTCACTGTGAGCCCAGAACAGATGCAAGCTATAAATCAGCTAATCAATGGCACCAAAGTTAGTCCCTGAACAATATTGTAGGAAAACGGCTTGAATGAGCCTCATTGATTCATCTCCACAAATCGTTATTTCCCTAAGAAAGGCCGACCTTGAAAGACAACAAGGTCGTTACTTGTCACTCCACACACCGAGGAACATATTGTAATTTAAAAGCGCCCCATGGACAGTTAACCATGATAGAAGTTTTTCGCTCATTGGCTTGTGTTGCATATTTCAATTTTATATAATGTAGAGTCATTCCTTATCAGTACCTCTCCCTGTGACCTCCATAATAATAAAAGAAACCAGGTCAAAGCAAGAAGATGAGGAGATAGGATTAGATGTGGCTTATTTCTTGCTAAGTCATCATAAAATAGTGCAACACACCTCCATTTTTCCACGGGTCAGTCCTTTTGAGTCAGCTCTGCAGAGGGAAGTTCCCAGCACCATTATGTCATCAGGGACAAGAGGACGGAGAGAGAGAAAGCGCCACAAAAGAAGCTATTTTAATTAAAGCTGGCAGATTTACTCGCCTAGCCGAGTTTAAGGCATAGGCGGCCCGGGCCGATGGGGGAGGGGGGCAAAGTGGTGGTCGTTAAAATGAGTCATGCCAGGCAGGGCTGGAAAAGAGCCCCCCTGAGGGACGGGTGGGGGAATTAAGGTGGGCAGTCTGAGGCTGTTCTGTAATGAGGACAAATAGCTGAGAAGTTTGTCGTCTGAGAGAAGGTCTGGAGCTGGCCAGGGAAATATGCATAGTGCAATACTTTTAGCTCCTGTGACATTTTGGCTGCACTATGTCATCTTAGTGAGAGGTGGGGGAGGGAGAAGAGATGAGGTAAAAAGTAAGAAAGATGAAAGATAAAAATAAAAGCAACTAAAATGCTCAGGTACAGCAATGGAAAGTTTGGAAAATCTGGAAATGTACTGATATTTTCAGTATTTAAATGCTAAAATAGTTGAAAATCATGTGGAGAAAACATCTGTAGTTCAACCTTTTATCGACTTTAAAGAACTCCAAGTGGCTGATCTGCAGCATAATCATCAGCTTATCGTCTAATACTTCCAACTGTCTTAGACAATAAGCTGTAACACCTTGCTGCGCTCGGTGAACTTCTTCCTCTCACACAATCAGTGTGGGGCTTATATCTGACAAAAAGTAATGTGATACTCATTACTTGCCTTTTGAATAAAAAAAAGTTGTATCATTTGCAGTCAGTTCCCTCTAAAAATTGGCAATTTCGTTGCTGTGCCAGTGCACTTGTGTGTGAATGATCAGGGCAACGACAGTAATGAATCCATCCACCAGAAAAAGTAAACTTTTGTAACATTTCTCATTGAAACTGGTAAGAGTGTGAGCCTTTCTATTCCTTGAGAGAATGATGACTAATTATGATAAAATGAATTCAATAGCTTTTACATAATTAAATGCAAATTGGATATTTGGATGATTTCAAATTTATCTATCACAAAAAATTTAAATTTCCATGCATATTTAACAGTACTGTATATTTGTTGAGTTGCCTTCCCTCCACATACATTACCAACTGTGCTCAAGTTCTAACAAACAAAATTAGCGGTTTTGTTTTTCTCATAATTGCACTGGGGTAAATCTTGCTATTTTGTAAGACGTTTTAAGGACGTGACCGATCAGAACTTTCTGTGTCTGTATTTGATTTCTGTAGCTCACGAGCTTCCTGTTCAGACTTCAGTGTACATGGTGACAAAGACGGGCTATGTGTCACATGATCTGTCTGTGTGTTTATGTGGGTGAGCAGGGCCGTGCTTTGCAGCAAATTTGGCAGCTATCAAACACACAGAGTACATGTGTAAAAATGTGGCGCGTGCAGCAGCTGCTGTCTACTCCCAGTGCCAGACTTTAATGGTGGTGAGGAGCCAATGGAGGTCTGTGTTCAGGTTCCGGGTGCGGGCATGTCACTGTGGTTTTTCTGTTTCCAGGGATTTGGATGGTGTGAAAATCAACCAACCGTCTTATTCCCCTTTTTATCGTTTTGATTTTTGTCTTTGTCTCACCTCCCACACTCTGCTTCTCTCATTTCCCTCTCTTGTTCTGTCACTCTCTCCCCCCAAGCTGGTGGATGTCCCCAGGAATGAATGACATGATGAATCGAAGGCTGTGAAAATAAGAATACCCCCCAAACCTCACACAGATACACACACACACACACACACACACACACACACACACACACACACACACACACACACACACACACACACACACACACACACCTCCTCACTCACTCACCAAATGCACTGTCTGCTGCGACAGCAGATGTGACTGGATTCATGTCAGCACTGTCAGATATTCCTTCTCTCTCTCTCTCTCTCTGTGTAATGGAATTTATAATTTATAATCACCATCTGTAAATTCTCTTATTTATGTCTTTGTGTCCCTGAGTCATTTAGTGGCTCTTTTTTATCTTTCGTAACTAAACAAAGCAAATACAGGGATATGCACCAACAGATTTGCCGGGCACAGTGCCATCTTGAATGCAGCAGAACAATAGATGGCACTTAGTCTGATACATCCTAAAAAAAACACCTTCGTAAAATTGTATGCATAGGAAATGGATCTACTGTACATATACAGTATATATATATATATATATACGAATGCAGGAACATATACAGGTACCATGTAACTTGCGCTTTTAGAGGTATAGAGTCCTTATGCCCTTAAAAAGAAACTAAATCTGAGTCTGCACAATTGATCTTCCTTACTTTGGATTGATTCAGTGGTTTCATCCCACTGATTGAGTTAGATGTGGGGTTTTTCTTAAGTTTCATTTTCAGCAGAATAAACTGGTTGGCTCTATCAGCGCTCAAAATGTGAGGTGTCACTTCACTGGACACATGAGTGCAGCAAGAACTCTCAAAAACTGTATGTCCTTCCTAAACAATAAGAGTTGGCTTCTTTTCAACATTTTGCCTACCCATTTTCTGGTGAGATTTTAGTATTGAGGAAATCAGATCCCCTCAATATGGAGTTCCTTCTGTTATGCCTTGATATTCTTTGTTTTTCTAATTCGCAGCCTGTTGTTTGCAGTTGTATCATACCTGTATTTATTTCTTGAAAACCTCTGAATTTTGGCACAGAAAGAAGCTAAAAGCTATCTCACCGACCTAGATGTTGAATTGTTTGTTTGTTCTTGCTTTAATGTAAAATCCAACTTTCATTAAACACCACAGTGTCTATGTCGGTCTCTCTCTCTCTCCGTCCTTGTGAATATTAATTTCTGTTGCGGCTTGTTTATTTTTGTGTGTTTGCTTCTATAGCCATGTTTTTACAGTTGATAAGAGATAAACAAATGTTTAATTCAGACTCAAGTCTGACCTTGTAAACACACTGAGGCAAAAACAAATTTCAGAACAAGTAAATTATCACACTTAATGATTTACGCTGAATATAACCTGGATATGTCAGGTTTTGTGTGGAGCTCTGCAGTATGCCCTCAGGTTAGTTGAAACCATTCAGGGGGATTGATAGAAGCTACATCTTTGTGTGTGTGTGTTTGTTTGTCTGTTTGTGTGTGTGTGCGTGTGCTTTTTGTACATGCCTACAATGCACACAGACACAGATAGTTGAAAGCCATGTTTAATAAACACTTGAACTTGTCCAGACACTGATTGTAAGTCCAAGTGCTGGAACAATATGGCAGCCTAATTAGGATGATGAGAGAAGGTCATAAGACAAGTGCCTTATGCAACAGGAAAGGTTGTGTTCTGTAATTCTAGATCCTACACACACACACACACACACACACACACGCACCCACACAAACAAACACAAACTATGCCGACATCCACTGCCTCTATCAAGAGTCTTTATCTAAGTGCTGGCTCATGTCTCAAGTGTAAAACAAGCGTCTTTCTAGTGTCCTTCAAAACCATTATAAATGCTAATTATCTTAGGAGCAATGCATGTTTATGGACAGTATGTGGTTGCACAGCTACAGAACAATATGGATGTTTAGTTTGCAACAGTTAAATAAGTTTCAGCTTCATGTCCAACATTTGTATTAGCATTGTGACAGAGTGTATTGATTAAAAAAAAAACAGTCAGATTATTTGAATTGAACAGGCATCAGTACCACATCTTACCTAACTTTCAATAAAACACGCAGGAGTTTAGTCACAGAATATTGATACATATAATCAAGTCGGTTAGATTTAATCAACGTTTTGTTCCTGCTGCTGTGTTTTGAATATGTATCACTATGTGCAAAGTTTTACTATTGTGCAGTTTTGTTTGATGTGGGTGGGGGTTATTCAGTGGGGAGCGATCATAGGACATACTCTAGCAGATTATGCAAAGTTTTCTCTCTGTATTTTTCACATGTTTAAAATGTCTGCAACCTCTCTTCTTTCTGTTGACAGGCTGCAATCCAGAGGACCGACACTAAACGGATCAACTGTGGTTGTTGCTCTCAAGGTGAGTTGCAACTTCAGATGCACGCTACAGCATACCTTTGTGCATGTGCATATGTGTGTGTGTGTGTGTGTGTGTGTGTGTGTGTGTGTGTGTGCTCACAATGCTTTCTTCTTTATGTATGAGTGTATGGAAAAGTGTGAAAAAAACATATTCATACGGCACACAATGAAAAGCAACTCTGAATGGTACCTGACGTGATTACAAAACATGAAAAAAAACAATCATGCTCTTTGCTTTTCAATGCACATATTAATGTTTCTTTGATTATGGCCGCTGCATACCTTCTTCCTGCTGGTCTTTAATGTTTCCTAAATCCCTTTTATATTATCACAGCTTGGGTTTTCTGTGTGAAGTGTTGCTAGAATTTTATTTTTTATTTTTTTTTAGATAAGCCGAGGCCCATTTGTTATCTGTATGTGTCCCTGGATACCCTTTTTAGCCACATATAGCATAGGAGCACATACTTTAGGAGCAATCACTGTGCTGCATATCTCAGTGATCTAGAGACACCATTACTCTTCTTGCAAGGGGTTTACTGTGTAGCGCACTCCAGAGTGTGGGGGAGTGTGGGGGTGGGGGGTGGGTGAAATATTAACTTCTAACTTCTGCAGCAGTTTAAGAACCATCTGTATTTAATTTGTGTGCCACCCTCCCATTCAGCAGTCAGCAGGGCACACGGTTCAATTCAACAATTAGATGCTCTTTTTGTACAGTATGTTCAGTGTCTTGACTTGTTTGTTAACTCTCAGGCTGATTTTGATAAGATACAGTTGACATGGTTTAACCCAAGGTTCTTACACACATGAATTTTGCCTCTTAAACAGAGAGAAAATGTACAGCCATCTTTTTAGCTGCAGAGATGGCCCGAGGCAGACAAGCCCTCTCAGAGTTGTCAAGAATTAGCAAACCAAGTATAAAGTGACGATTCCACTCCGCTTGATTTGCCTCGCAGCATACTTTTGGGTGCATTTGATTCAAGTGTGTCTATCTCTGAATTTCTCTGTACTATCTATTGTGCAGCAATTCCCTGTAGGATAGGTTGAGAGATCGGTAGATATCTTATTCCAGACATAGAAACCTTTCCTCTCAGCATTGTCAGCATTCTTTCATTACTATTACTCATATCTACAATAATTCAGACTAATTGTGCAGATGAGGAGACCAAATCATTCCTAGAGTGAAAATCTATAGAAATATAAAGTTAAATAAATACGTTTTAAAAGTATGAAAATGCATATGTATATGCATGAAAACAGATATCCTTGGTTTGCTAATAATCTTCTAAAGGTAATTCAAAAGCTTTTTGAAAAGTTTAAAAGAGTAGAGGACTCATAGGCCTTTTAACAGTGGATAACAGTGAACAGTAACAGTAAATAACAGTAAATGAAATTGCAGGAGCCAGACCAAGCCAAAGTAATTATGTAATCAAGCTAACAGTTGTACTTATGGATTTAGATTTGAGTTGAACAACCAAACTGTAATAAAAAAAATGTGTTTCTTCACAACAGAGACACAACAAAATATATTTATATATACCTTTTTTCCATTCTTGTTCATATTATGTCAGTGATAATGCATTACAGATATACTCATCTATATATGTGATCCTTACTTAGATATATTCCTGCTGTTCTGACCCTATAGTGGAGAGGTACTTAGTTTGAGACTCAGCGGTAGGCAGAGGGAAGGAAAGAGGCAGCGCTGCATGTTTGCCTTTCTAATTACTTCTCATAGGAACCCAGCCATTGATTGTTGCAAATGCCCATTGATTTTTAGCAGGGCTCTACTCTATTTGACGTTTGTGCTAAATGCCGGGGGGGGGGGGGCAAATGACGTCTGTGTGTCAGTGATGTCTATGACATCACTATGTCTTTTTGCGTTTAAGCATGTGTGTGTGTGTGTGCACATGCAGGTGTGTTTGTGCATATTTATGTGTGCATGTATTAAATGAGATTGGGTCTGGGTAGCTGACAAATAGGAAAGTTGCTACATTCCTTTTGGCCCAGGCAGCCAAATCGAGACACATTGATCTGGCTGGGGGAAACACTGTGCTTACTTGCACATAGAGATAGCCAAAGGCTATTGGCAAACTGTTTGTTCTCATTGGATAAAATCACAAGACTTTCCTCCCTGTGGTCTAAACAGATCACTATGTCAGAAGGTCAGAAACAGTGCCACAATTAATCAGCTAGTCGCCTTCAATATTTTTGGTAACAAAATGTTAGGTGATGCCATGGGTCTATACCGACCTTAATTATCTGTTAATGAATTTTGCCCACATTGCATATGTTGAGATGACAGTATGTCAAGTTCAAAAGAGTGAAAAGTTAGCATCAGCATTAAATAACTTGTTTAGGCTTGTTTAACCCAATATGAAGAGACACTGGAAATCATTTCCAGACTGGCTTTTAGATAAAAAAGTGAAACTCAACGTGCTTTTCTGCTAGTTACACAAATATGCTTTCTTGTCCGTTATGTTTATTTCGGTTCACTTACAGTTGCTTGCATATTTTCAATTTCAGGACAAAATGATCCATATCTTCCTTGAACCTCTTAAAGGTTGAGTGTAAACATAGTGTGGGTAGTTTGGAACAAGTGGATTAATTTGAATAGGCAAGCAGCTGTTCACCCTTTACATTTGATCTCCCGTGTATAACATTGCCTTTAATCTGAAAAAAGAAATAGAAAATAGCAGGATTCTGATTATGTGAATCACAAATCGTGTTTGATGTGTTTTGACCCTGAGGGCTCCATTAGAGTATGTTCTAAACCAGCTTGACAGTGTTCAGGATATTGGTTCCAGTCACTTGATTTTCCACAGAACGTCTGTGATGTGACAGGTACAGTATGTCCTCTGAGGTTCACACCAGGCTCAGCGCTTGCCGGTTAACTCACCATTTGGTTTTGCGCCGTGACCCCGCAGCACATGCTAGCCAATGCTAACTGTGTGGTGGGTATTAAAAACTCAACGGTGTCAATCTTGATCATTTGATATACCCAGCCTGTTGTAGCGGGTCTTAAAATGTGTCCGTTCCCTGTGGATGAACAGGTTCTACGCTGGTTGTCCCATGAAATCTTCTAGTAAAAAAAAAAATATATAATTCAGAATTAAAAACAGATGATTCTGTCCCAGTTGCTCTCACATGTGTGAATGTGTTAACTCCTCTCTGGAGTGTTGTAGCCTCTTACCTGCTTTACTGTGGTTTTAGGATTTGTTGTCTCAGCAAATGGCCCGCTTTAATGGGGAATTTACCATCGTCATTGTTCCTAACCCTTGGTCCTCTGAGGGGTTTGAATAATGCAACGCTCTGTCCTCAGCTTCCATTTGAATATATCTGTCTGGTCAGCAGGGAGAGAAAGAGAGAGAGAGAGAGAGAGAGACAGAAGCACAGAAAGGCCAAATGACAGAAAGTGAAAGAGGGGCAAGAAGAGAGAAAGTTAGTAAGAAAAAGGCAGACTAAGAAAGCGAAAGACATATCAAGAGACAGAGAGAGAGAGATGGGTAGAAAGATTGATTGTAAGAGAGAGGACCACACAGCACAGCAGCTATATTAGGCTTTCAGAGGATATCTAATGTGATTTGCTTGGGTAATGAGACAGGCAGCCATTTGTATGTTTCAGTGTTACACTGCTCGTCATGGTCTTTCTGCGCTGTGTACCTACATCCCCATCCTGATTACCGCGAGGTTTGGAGACGTTTATTTTTAGTTGTCCGGAGCGTATGTAGACATCCAGTGATGGATGGGAACGGTCTTACATTGTGGCAGCAACAATAGTAGCAGGATTGACTGTAGCGTTGGCAATAACACTGTCACTACATCACACAGAGAAACACATTCACTTTGCTGGTTTAAAGCTTAGATCAGGTTCTCTGAGTTTGTTTCTGATAAACTAAGTCAGCAAATGGCTGCAGAAAGAAAAAAACATAAAACTGTAGGATATGTTTAGTCAAACGAACATGATAACAGAGTTAAAATGCATGTATGTGTTACATCATGTTACATCAGGAAACCTTTGAATATAGAACCAGAAACACTTGGTGAAAAGGAAATTATCATTATTAAATTATCAGTAAAGATTGTGTTCTTGAATTTTGTTTTAATTAATGCAGCATTTACAGTTTATTGTAGTATTACAGGTTTCTAGGTGACATGTGAAGTAGGAGCAAAAACTCAACAATAATATTCATGATTTAAAAAGTTGTCTTTATACATGAAGCTTACATTATTATTATTATTATTATTATTATTATTATTATTATTATTATTATTATTATTATTATTATGTAAATAAAAAATGTAATCTCTGTTCAAAAAATAGACAGTCTACTCTGCCAAATGGGATTCCTTAGTGAAGGTGGAAGTAGCCGGAGGTGAGACCTATTACTACACTTGTCTAGTTGAGTTTTTAACCTGAGTTTACTTTTTGACTCACTTACTGTAGTAGTATGTGGAGATTTATTTTGTAGATTTTCCTTCTTTACTGATGTTTATTGCAGTAATGTGCATCTCACTGAATATGCTGCCATGCATAGTTTTAAAATGTCCTTATTTTGTGCCATGATGGGAATGTAACACATTGCCTGTAGCCGTTAGCAGTTTACTAGCCTAGCACGGTGATATGGCAGGAGACGAATAACGAAAAAGCTTTCTCCATGCTTTTACTTTAAGCTGCAACCTGAAAAGAGTTGTAATGCTAGGTCACTAGTTGAGGGGTAAAAGTGACCAGCATTTACATTTATTCATATATACTGTATATTGTGATCAAATTATAATTATTTTGTTGAAATTGTTGGCTTGACCACAGAGCCACTGTGGTTACTGGGACTCAGAAAGTTGTGTGGTCAGTGGGACGGAGATATAGGGATCAGCACAGTATATTGATAGTATTCAGATAGATCAATAATTGAACGTTCAAGAGAGTACATTTGGAACCATGATCTCACTACTGCATGTTGGGCTGCTGGCTTTTTACACTCAGTTGCAAAATATTCCTGGTATGAACATTGAATGAATCTGAAATTCCCCACAGGAGCCTGATGAGTGGCTGGCCGACATCAGTTTTAATCCATGCTGACAGCCGATACATTATTTTATCTTTGTGTCCACTTCAAGTTTGTAAAAAACAAAAAAAACAAAAACATCTTTGGGTTCCTCTGTTGCCTCGGAAGGTTATAAATGTGTCTCCAAAAGTAAATCCAGCACACCTCACACAGAGATGGCCAGGCGTATGTTTAACATCCTGTAACTGCTTCAGCCCTGGCCCGCCTCAACCATTTTATTCAGTTTTGCAAAATAGATTTAAAAAAAAAAAGACTCAAAAAGTATTTCCCAGTTGAGCAGTTTGAAGAGCACAAAATATGATTTAAGCTTCTTTCTGGAGGGCGGAACAACAATGCAGCTCTGGTCGGATTAACTTTACCCATAAATCTAGTTAAAAGTGGAGACCTTACTGTTACTCCCATGCTGCCGTCTACTCTGACTCTCCATCTTCATACCTTAGTTAAAGAACTCCCTCATGTCCCTTTGAGAACAGGTACTGTATTTCATCAGCTCTAATTTCACAGCTACTTTCACACTCTTTAATTCCTCTATCTCCATTTCAAACTAATGACATAAAGATCTTTCTCTCTAGGAAGCAGCATCAGTTGAGGTCTCTCTTTTCCTTTCGTTCACACTTACTTTCTTCTCTGCCTTTCTTCCCCCCTTTTTTTTCCCCTCTAAGAAGACAAAGTCGAATGGCCCACTAGCATTTAATTGCTGTGGTTTTTATGTGGTCTGCTGAGAAGTAATAGCCACTCAGCACTTCTGTCCACAAGATAGATGCTGCCGATGCTTGTCTGGGAGTTGGTTGCAGCGTGGGAGCACACCCAGTGGCTCAAGGAAGTGCAGGTGAAGTAATAAAAGAAAATGGTTCGCTCGGGGGGGAAAAAAAAAAAAAATCCCACAATGGATTTCATTTCCTTATTGGGAACAAGTCACTCGGGGTCACGCTCACAAGCACATGCACATGTACACACACAGATACACACAACAACACACACACAAGCAGGGGTCAGAGAGGAGCAACAACTTGTTAGCAGCAACCATTCGCTGTGACCGGTCCAGTAATGCAATCCACTCTTGCTGTTGGACAGGCGGTTGCAGTGTGACTCTGACAGACTGAGAAATGGAAACAGCAGGAAATCAAAAGGATTGCTTGGATCCTTCCCGTATTTGGCCCTGCTCTGCTGTCACCGACTGAACACAAACCCATTATTTTCCTATGCCCTAAAACATTCAAATGACACGTCCTTCTCCATCTCTGTGGTGGGGCTTTAATACAGCACATCACACTTACAAACACCAGAGCGATAACACTGTGTTAATTTTTGACGCTTTTGATAAACTTGAAATCATTATATTACATACAGTAATGCTTCTTTGGAATCTTTGACATATTTAGCAATCCTACAGTATCTGCAGCATTTATAATACCATTTGTGTTTATGTGTATAAGTTTGCATGCAACAACAACAATATCAAATCAATCACACGCAACACATTACAGGTCAATTTAGCTTGTACTGAATAACAGGATTTTTGTTATGAAATAAACCACATCAGTCATAGTGTAAAACCGAGCTGAAGAGCAACAGAATGAACTCCTCTCACATCATTTTCCCTGGACATATTTGAACTGCTAGTGATTCCTTGTTGACTTGAACCTGTAATGTTCACTTCTCACAGAATACATCACTTTACTCCAGGTTTCTTGGGTTGTAGAATGAAGTTGCCTTTTAGCGTACACAGAGCCCACTGCACTCATCCTGAACTGCAAGAGGAGCCTTGTTTGTAATATAGAGTTGCAGGAATTGTACATTTCAGCAGTACACGGCCTTAACAAAACTTTAGCTACACTACACAGTGAAAACATCATCGACGTTCTGAGAGGAAATTAAGTATGGATCACAGTAAGTTATGTGATTACCTTGGAAGTGAACCATGTCAGAAGTTCACTGAAGAGTTTAATTGCTATCCGTGTGATTGGATTTTGTTAGTCTCACCACATGATAGAAATTCAAAATCTGAGTCCATGAAAAAAGCAATTACTTGCTTTACTGCTTAACTGTTAAGAGGGTCTCATTATCTAGTTAAAACCATTCACAATTTTAATTCAAAGGAAGCTTTAATTTGCTGTATTTACTGTCACACTGTGTATTTTGTTCCTCCTCTATGAATTAGAGTCACTGAAAGACAGACTTGCTATTTCTGACATTTGTGACAGGTGCATTACTCATATCTGTGTTTGCGTAAACAAATAGCTAATATGATGCCGTCTGAAGGCTTGACTGAGAACACGTTATAGACAACCGCTCGAAACAGTAAACATAGTATTCCCCCTACACATGGAATGACATAGTAAATCGCAATCAATAGAAATCAGATGTTTGTCATGCTAAATGTGAAGTTAGCCATTTACAAGGAAATAACCCTGACCCTAACACAAAATTAACTTTTTTGGAGGCGTTTCGTCTGTGACACCCGCAGCCTGACTGTTTAGGTCGAAGGGATTCAGGTAAACCATTTAATTATTGTTTCTAATTAATGTGCCCCGGACACCGTTAATGCATCACCAGTCACCACTGTCATCATCATATGGGAGGAAGAAGAAAACTCATTACAGTTGTGTCATTTCACGAGTCTTCCAACTCACGCTGTTACAGAAACTGCTGTTAATTTGTCTCACAATCAAACTTTTGCTGTTCACTAATGACAAAGCTTGGGTTTTGCAGTTCCCAGAACCAAGTTACGGCTTCGCTCAAAGTAAGATCTAGGTGGCATGGATGCGTTCAGTGAAGATACACACAGAAATGCATAGATGTACTTAAAGGCCTAGTTATAGGTCTGTGTAACTGGGGAACTCCTGCGGGTCTCATGGGTCTCGACATAGATATACTTTTTGCTTCTTTGTTTTCACCCACAGCCTCACTGACATACAGGTGTTTACTGCAGGCATAAGGGATGAAATTAAATGAATCACATTAATGATGCAAATACTGCTGTGTAATCTGTTTGCATTGTTTCTAAACTGCCCACACTAGCAAGTCAGGGCATCACTCTCGCTTAGCTTATTACATCCAAACCCAGACTGGCCTTATATAAACTGCAGGCTATAGCACTGCTAGTGGCTTGCATTAACAATTACTCTTGTTAAAATCTCTGGCGAGGTAGTGAGGTGAGCTGTTTTATGTTACTGTCGGATAGACTGCAGAAAAAATGTTTTGTCAGCAAGTGGATGTTATTCTTGTTTCATTTAATACTTCTGACTTAAATGGAGAGCTATTTTACACATCTTGGCTGTGCTTCATTCACAAAATGTTGTAGTTTTCCAGTTTTTACTCGATGCAATAACAACTTCCTTTCATTTTACATTATCCACTACAGTCAGCTTTCAGCTTTCCACTCATTTTCCTATCCCATGTTCAAGCCAGTCACTTATCAGCTAGCTGGCGGTTGTTGCATGCGTGGCCATGCTCAGACCGACTTCCCATGTGAAAAACGTAGCCTCAGAATATGATACGATCAAATACATGCGAGCGCACATTACAGGTGGATTAAATTGTGACAAGAACGCCTTTTTTATGCCTAGTGTTGAAACTCATGGATCTGTTACTCAAACTGGACGTCCTGGATTGCATTTCATGTCTCACCGGTACCTGAAACAACACACCCCATCAGTTGTTTCAACACAGGGCTGTTTTCAATCTGAACGTCTGCTGCCTGGCTTCCAACTCCTGCCTCTATGTCTGTCACATTTGCCATCATTACCAGCATTAATAATCTATGGGTTTATTTTTTCGTACGAAGGGGTTCTTCTAATATTGGACTTTAGCCGTCAATCATGTTCAGTACAATGTTAAATCAATTAAACCCTGTATTCATAAACTTTCTGACTGAAAAATTCACTCAAATTCATACAGTAGTTTAATAATAAATAAATAAAAAAAAAAAACAGAACCTCATGAAATCTGATGATCACAACTTGCAAATGTGCTCTGTAATTCACACTGCAGGATGTTCAGACAGTACTGTTGCTATGGTCAAGGGAAACATTTAGGCATCCAAACTCCTCAGCTGGGGCTACTTAGCTACTTAGTCTAGGTTACCGTAGTGATTTGGGGAAGAGGCAGCCATTTGTCCTAGTTGAGCTGGCAGAGCAGAAGCGATCGTACATGGAAAACAGCCCCTGGTGAAAATGACTTTCCATTACTTGTGACCCCATCTGTAAATACGGTTCCCTGCTGATAGGACAATTTGCTGCCTTACATATCCACTGTACCATTATTTTTTGTTGCAAGATAATGGGGCCATATAGTGTAACCTCACAATGTAGAAATACCTCCCCTAAAAATAGGATAATGTATTCGTCTTTTTCCTAGATGTTTGGATGATGGATGATATTCAGGGGGAGCCGTGTGCTTCCGTGGGCTCCGTCTCAGGATCCTCACATATAAAACACTGCAAACAGTAGTGTTCTTGTCATATTTGTCATGTTTTTTTTCCTGTGGTTTTTTGTTTTCTTCTCTGGGTAATGGCAGCGTATTTCTGTGTAGTCAGCGTCATAGACGATGTATTGATCATATCATTAGAATGCAGTGAATAGGAGAGCATGTTAAAATTGATTGCTGCTGGGATGCTTCTGAAAGAGACTTGTTTCATTGCGTAACTCTCAAATCAATAGTCTCAGAATAACAAATGATCTCTTATCACATTATGCGCTCATAGCTATCTGTCATAGTGTGTTCATGCGTGTGTGTGCGCGGGGGTGTATGTGTGGTGGCTTGTTCATTTAGCAGAGCACTGAAGCAGAATTTAGTGTCATAACAAAGCAAAAGTATCAATGCAGAAGCACTCTTGATCTCTGTTCTCTGTATTTCGAATATCGTTGAAGCAAGATGACAGCACAGAAATAGGCATCTCGGGAGAGTGAGCGAGGGAGGAAGGGATAAAGAAACACAAGACAGAAGAGAAGCGAGTCCACATTTCTCATCTGTTTTTTAGAAGATAACATTTGGATTTTTTTGAGTCTGAGTTCACCGCTAAATCGTTAGGTCAGTTTTCATGCACAGAGATGTCTAGCTAACTGGGCCATGCTGTTAGACATCACATCCTGAGTAGAAAAAAACATCTCAAGATAGTTGCAAGCCCATGAGTCACACTGCGTAGACCTGAGTGTGCTGTTCTTTAACTAGTGGCTCAACTCAAAATACAGAGAGATTGTTGTGGTGAACTTGAACTGCAGCATTTAAAACTACATCACTAAATGTTGTTGTCCAGTTAATGATACAACCATATTAAGTGCACTGTGTTGCTGCTCTACTGTATGACAGCATTGTTTGCCAAATTAAAACATTAATAAACGTATACACAGTTTATTAACATTCTCTTTATGTTGTATGGAGATTCACTGTAACATCACTACACTCCTTACATTCCAAGCGTACAGTGCACTGTGACAGCACAGAGAGGACACACACCCATGGCCTCACACCAGTGTTTTAAACATTTCCTATAGAAAGCCTTATTGGCTGAAAAATAAGAATCTGTATTCAAGCAGATGACTGTTAAAAGTATGAAAAGGTTCCTGGGAATCAATGAAACATGCAAAGTTGATTCACTGGTTTTGCTTGAATAACTGAGGTAATAGAAAAACTTTTATCAAAGCCCCCTCTCACTTTCCAAACGCAGCTTTGCTCATCGGCAAGCAGAGCCATGTCCCAAGATTATTAGAAAGTCTGCTACTCAGACTAATATAGTTTATATGCAGCGCTCATACAGTCGAACATGCATCTTTCTTTCTTTTGCACCTTACAATCAATTTAGGGATTGACTTTGTAACAATGTGGAATGGTTTTACAGAACTAATTCCCCAGGAAATAAAAGCTCAAAACCAGAAAAAATATAAGTCACAACATGAAAATATGTTACTGTGTTAAGACCTTGAAACTTAATTAAGAGTAGTTGTAAACAATTACATCATACAACAGCACAGATTGGACCATTTTTTATTCACACATCTTACACTGTCATTGAATATTTTGTGAATAATAGAGCTACCGGTATCCCATCCTCTTTCATTGTTTCACAACTTGCAGACCGAAATTCTTTAATGACGTTTTCATCTTGTTTCGCAATGTAAAATTTTCATTTTTGGAGAAATATTCGAGAAATGTCACATAACTGTTGAGACGTAAACCCTGGTGTTTTGGGTCAAAACTCGAATGGCAACATGAAACCAAAATTATTTCTGGGAATGATTTTGTGATCTGACATGAAGGCCTTTATTCAAGGTTTTTACTTTGAAGCTCCTCATTTTAGATTCTGAGGCTGAAATACAAACAGAAGAATCAGTGAGAATTTTTTAAAGGCTTTAGAAATCATCAGAATCATTTCCCCTCATAATGTCCCTTCTTTCCAAACAATACCCCTCATGGAGTACTGATAGTTATATGCTATAACATGTTTTGACAATGTCATGTTTAGTTGATCTGAATGTCATTTTTATACCAGTATCCACAGTTTTAGGCATGTGTATAGAATCTGCTCAGATTTGTTGAGATTATACCTAAAATTCTAGCTTCAAATGTTTGCCATATTTTGGACGCTTTATGCAACTACAGAAACTAAAAAACACAAAAGGTCTCAAGTCTTTCACCTGAATTCTACCCTCCTTTGACTATTAGTCAGACTATGGTCTATTTGTCATTTGACAGCAGTGTCCCACACATTGTAAAATGTGACAAGTTGATCTTACCCCGACGGACCCAGAACGGTGCAATACATACTTGCCTGTAAAAAGTTGATAGAACGCTTTTTTTAATAAACTTCTAGACGGGGCTTAAACACTACCAAAACAAAAGTCCAAGTCTATTTAATCCAAAGAATACAAGAACTAGAATTTTGTCATGAAATTTGACGGAGGCGGTCGCCTCCCAATTGTCTATGTAGGAAAAACCCTGGGTATGTCCGTCTGGGCGAGGCATACCCCCCAGCATCCGTAGGGCTTAAGAGGTTAAAAACATTTCTAGGAAATCGTTTGCCTTGAAAAAGCTAAGTAAATATAACCATTAGTTTATGACTGAAGTTATTATGACTTCCACTTATTAGGTTTACTTAAATTTTTGGTAGCGTTTACTTCATTTTATGAACTTGTTCCAACTTAAAAATCGCAACTAAAGGTAACTTGCTCTTTTTAAGTGCAGTTATTCACAAATGTTCAGGTTGGGTTTGTGTGTTCAGGTGTCATTATTCTGTCTCAATTGGTAGTTCTGACATAATGAGACATGCATGCATATGTACTTACCTAATCCACTTTTCCTTTATAAAATCAAAAGAAATGGTAGCAAGGTAGAAAAGTTGCTCCTCTGACAAATCGGGCAGCATCAGCGATAGAGACTGATACTGTAAATGCAGCCGTGTGTCATGATCGAGTCACACCTGGCTGACCACAAATTGAATTTCAGCCTGCCTAAGAATGTGATGTAAATTTAATTTGCAATAATCAGTTTGTATTTTTATTTGTTTTGTTTATTTTTTGCAGGCCAGATTTAATACAATCCCATTTCGATTCCAATCTAGATAAAACAAAAATCAGATTTGGGCTGGAAAATCTACATTTTCTGTTCATTAAATGTGATCATTTAAACAAAGAATAATTATGACTTTTACAAAGTGATTTGTATTGACTCAGAATTGTAATACTAGCACAGTATACAAGCTGCACTTGCATTTTCTAATTGTGCTGTGTTTGGATATGATTAACCTTTCTCTGACATATTTCATGCCAGTGTTGTTGTTGGTTTTACATCCGCACCTGCTCGACATGCAGGGTCCGTCCATGGTTAAGTCTGCATTTACATAACTTCTGGCAAACTTAAAAAAAGGTTTAAATGCCTTCCTTAGCTTCTTTGGTTTTCTTGTTTTCTTTGCACCCTAGGAATCTTTTCTCTGTGATGTGTTACCACAGAGCTGCTAATTCTTGTTTCCACAGAGGTTTTTTTTTGTTGTTTTGCTCTGATAATTGTTCTCTGGTGAGCAAAATGGCACTAAATGGAGCAATGTTCACTCAGTTGGTCTTAATGTCTACATACTATCTTTATGCCATCAAGAACATATAAAGGTAGATGCTCATTTTACTGCAGCTTCCATTTGTCTTTTCCAGTTCACATCTAGCTGAGCATAAATTAAGGGTTTGAAATGAATCAAATTATTATTAGGTAATAAAGGATGACTTTGCTTCATAAAATATTAATTTAATCAAACGCTCCAACTGGCATACAGAGGACTCTGAAACAATTCAACCATTTAGTTTATACCCAGTTTGCTGTTTTCCTTAAAACCTAAAGAAATGCACAGGCTTTTTTTTTTTTTTATCCCTTCGGCCTGTTTGGCTTATTATGTTCCTCACTGGAGTGAGATTCAATACAAATTGACTGAGGGATGCTCTCCACCTCTTTCTCACGCTCCCTTCACAATCCCAGTCATCCTCCAGGATATACGCGGCCAGACCTGGAGCCCTAACCTCTCTGCACTGCTCTGACAAGGACTATGCTGTCTTTAAAGGCTGATGAGTGTGTGTGTGTGTGTGTGTGTTTGTGTGTGTGTGTGTGTGTGTCTGTGCGCACAAGAGATAGATGTAGAGAGAGTGAGCAAGAGACTGACCGAGTGGTGAAGGGAAGTGGGGATTTTGTGTGTAATATTTGGTGTGTAATATGCAGTATATGCGGGCGAGTGGAGGAGACAGTGTGTGTTGCTTTGCAGCCAAAAGATAGCAAAGAGATTCATTTTTCTTCTCTGCAAACATTGGCATCAGTACAGACCAAACGGACACAATAGCCCGACCCTTTGAGCAATACTTTTTACAGTAATCTAAAATGTCAAATTTCTGTTGTCTAACTGATGAGATGATTTGCAGTGATATGGAAGGAAGCATGCATATCATTTTCTCAACCTAATCTGAAATACATTTGAATATAACACACATTTTTTAAAAAGAAATTAGGACTGCTCTGTGTAATCTCTGTGGTGGTTGGTCAGTGTTAGTCGTCAAGTTTCCATCCAGGAAATGCAAATTAATGCGACTGCTGATGCTATATGAGAGCTGGGTGCATGGTGAGTAACAGTTCAGTGATGGCACTAACTCTCCAGAGAGGAGCAACAAGAAGAAAAAACGTGTGGAAAACATATGATAGAAATATGGCATTCATGTTTGTTTCGTGTATTAATTTGCAGATTAGCTTTTAGATTGGAGTCTCCTCATCGCTCCACACAGATCTGAGGTTGAATAACAGATGTAACACAGTGTAACAATTACCCAACATGCAACACACATTAGCTTTGCTGCGTGGCCACATTGACAAGAAAACAGGTGAGTTGATTCATTTCTGTTTTTAAAAGGAAGATTCTTACTGTGTTCAGTATGACTGAGGCTGGTAGGATGAGTATAGGTCTGTGTGCATCACATATGCACTTACATATACGGCTCTACACACGTACAGACTGCTTGTTATTCTCTTCTGCTTTTGGAAAGGCTGAAGTCGTGATATGTAGCGCATTGTTTCAGCTTTTAATGCTTCTCCACTTCCCTTTGATTGATACAGTTGTTCATTCGAAGCAGCAGGAGAAACACAGCTCGCAGCTTTAAACGTAGAGTCTTATTTCTAAACCTAATAAACCTGACTACCAAAAACTATGAAATGTTGAATATTTCATGTTAAGTACTACATTTTTTTACGATGATGCAGCTGTGAAAGGTAAATGTGGCTTTTCATCTGATGTATGTACCTTCACAGAAGATATCTGACAACTTAAATGACTTGTATATTGACCTCTGTCTGCCACTTATATGTGATATAAAAGCACTTTAGAGAGCAGGGACATAAGAGCCTGGGAAGAAACAAAAATACAAAAGAAACGGAGAAAAAAGGAAAAGAGAGTGTTCAGTGCTTTCAGCGCTGGAGAATATTTTAGCTCTTCCTTACTGTTTAAATTTAACAAACTGTTGACCTTTAGGTTTTGGTCTTGTTTTTAATTCCTGCAGGTGAGTATGTCTTGGTGTCTTAAACAGACATGTCAGCTTGCCATGAGGCACGGTCTCCAGCTTCAGTTAAAGGGGTTGGTGCTGTGTGCGGCTTCTGTAAATTTTCTTACACTTAACTTACCAGGACTCTTCAACAATCTGATTGGTCCGACATTTTTCCTACAGCGCTGACAAGCCTCAGTGGAGGTACCTAATAAACCCACATATCCATAAGTAGTGATGTTGGCTTGCAGTTTCAAATAATGATGTGGTTAACACTCACAGAGGGATATATATAAGAGTAATGTATTACTCAATTCAGGATGAGTGACATTCATTTGTTATCATGTCTAAATGTAGTGATAATGTTATTTCATTTGATGCAATAAATCAATTAAGTCTCAGCTTTAAACTAGTAAATTATGGAGGTTGTTGCTTCCTGGATTAATGGTATTCTGCCATTACCTCCACACCTGTGTGCTTTCTTTTATTGATCTTCACTCCAAGGCTTTTACTTTGTGACCTGCCATGCTATGCTATTGATTTATAGTCTTATAATTTGTTTTTATTCATCTGACACGCAGACACATCAGATAGCCTGTGGATCTGCACTATCAGTTCTCCCACTCATTTACTTGATCAGCGTGTTCTTTTGCTGACTTTCTCTCAGGCTGCCTGTCATCTTGTCTGTGTGTCTCTGGCCGTCTCTGCCTCTGTCTGTCTCTGTGGCATCGATTACTGTCACGATTAACAGTCTAACGTGAAGAAGGGTTTTTGGTGCCTGCGGTCTGCTGCATGTCTGCCTGTGGTTTTGTGTGTGTTTCTGTGGGTTTTAGTTCATGTACTGTTTACTTGTTTACTCTCTGTCTGCGTCCGTACATACGTATACGTGTGTGTGTATGTGTGTGTGCGCGTGCAGCAATATTTTGCATACTGACTTAGACAAACTTAAAGAAACTTTGGAAAAATGCATTAATGTAGTTCTATTCCAGAGAGCATTTGCATACACACTTGATTTGATCACATGCCAGTACAATTAAGATGTGTGTGGGAATATATTAGACGCAGTGGCTCAAACAATTTAATCATGTTGATTGCACAAAAATAAAATATTTGCTTATTTTTCCATTTTAGCATTGAAATCTTAACTGCACAAACATACGCAGCCTCACAGTTTGTTGTCTTTATGTAACAGTCAGTTATTGTCCATATACAAACAGTTCCATCCCTGCAGACACATTATTGTCCTTTAGAAAATGGTACAAATACATAACAGTATCACTGCCTAATCATGCTCATCCTTTCCAGCTTTGTGGTTGGTTTTGTAGTGTGACTGACTTGATTTTTTTATCTTCACTTTTCATAAGTTGCAAAAAATCAGGATTTCGTTTACCCTGTCATTGCAGCGTGCTGCTCTGATGAACTAATTAAGCGCATGAGCAGTGCGGTGATCAATCACTGTCACCTCCTGAGCTGAATCACACAAATCCCGGTCGATTTAGTCATTAGAAGATGGTCTAAACACTCACCCCACTCATTAAATATGTGACCTTTTCTGTGTGATGTAGTGCCTCTGC